>NC_049218.1:3646656-3946656 GCF_013347855.1 Anguilla anguilla
CCACAACAAATGCACAGAATTTTACCTCAGACCATGACGGCCCCTGGGTATAATGCCTCCCCTTTCCTCCATTTTACAGAACAGATTTGGAAATTTACTGGAGGCAATAAACATTGAATCTTACAGTAATAGTCACAGTCGCATTAGGCTGAAAGTAAGTTTTAAGAAATGCATCTTGAAATAAGATTTAAAAGAGGACAGAGTCAGACTCCGGTAAAAAATCTAGTGGAGCATTTAATCAAATTTGATCGCTGCACACAAATGTCGTGTCCTACAGTTCTATGCCGAATAGCCAATGCGACACAGTAGCATCAGAAAAAAACGACGATACTGCTTTATGCTGCGTGAGACATGGAGGATTTCATGTGCTGCTGATGTTTGACGGAAAGCATTTGGTCTGTGGCACTTTAAAAGGGAGCAGAGGTACGGTGTAGCGGGTGTGTTTGCTGTAAGGTGGCCAGGAATGTACAGCATTTCACATATTTAACGTGTCTTTGCATGCATTTTCATAAGCAGCAAACCGCACCCTTCTTTTATATCATTTTTTTTACGATGATCTATACCTGAAAAGCAGCCGTCACTGTTTTGATTGTAATTTATAGTCTAATTTTTTGTGATTTTTTCCCCCATCCCTGAATACAGCAGCGGCCCCATACCCCCCTACCCCACCCCACCCCCCCTTCCGAAAACCAGCAGAGGTCATGTGAGACAGGTAATTTTACCGGGAAATTAACAGCCCAAACGAAGCGAAGGGAGGTGTAGAGGCCCCATCGTGCTCATTCGAATCCTAATTGATTATGGAACAGGCAGTATGGATCCATACAGACAGGCCTCAATCACCTGTGCAGCTGTGCAGTTTCTCAGGCCTGATACCTCAAGGCAAGCACTCACTCGGCTGGGGGGGGGGGGGGGGGGGCTGGGGGGGCTTGCAGGCCAACACAGGATGGTTCTGTCATGGGGGGGGGGGGCTTTGGGTGGGCTTGCAGGCCAGCACAGGATGGTTCTGAGGGGGAGGGGGGGCTTTTGGTGGGCTTGCAGGCCAACACAGGATGGTTCTGAGGGGGAGGGGGGGGGTGGGCTTGCAGACCAGCACAGGATGGTTCTGTCATGGGGGGGGGGGGGGGTGGGCTTGCAGACCAACACAAGACGGTTCTGTGGTGCCGTTGCTGTTTCCTACTCAGCTTAACAGAATTTCCGCACTTCCCCAAAGGTGTGTGTTGGGGGGGGCGGAGTGGCTGTCTGGGGGGGGGGGGGGGGGGTTGGGGGGGTGTACTCAGCCATGCTCAAAATAGGCCGAAGCTGACTAAAGACTGTGTCTTTCCACGGAAATTCATTCTTTTCTTTAATTTCAGGGATATTGATCCTCGAGCAGTTTATTGCTGTGTGACATCCATAATCAGAACAATGGCCTGTCGGGGTGGATGAAAAACGAGGGCGAGCGAGAATGGGGGGCTGCAGAGAGAGAGAGAGAGAGGCCAGCCTGTTCCCATCTCTCAAACCTCACTATTAATTAATGCTCTTTCCTGACCTGATTGATCTTACTAAAAAACAACCATAAATTCCCTCTCAAATATGGACAACCTGTTTCAAGTACCTTTTCAGAATGATCCTACACTATCGGACACCATGACAAATTTACTGTAGTAACCTTTAATTATAAGTAATTAAAGTGCAGTAACATCGCTTAGGCTATATAATAGCTCTGGGAACAGCCAGACATAATTCAATAACCGTTTTTTCATGAGTTTTACAAGTGAAATGCCTGCAGGATATGTTTTACTGGAATTATGCTACTTTGGAAATACTTGTGTATCACGGCATTTATAAATGATTTTCATTTGTACACATTTCAGACCGGGTACGGAAACAAGAGTTTGATGCTGCAGAGACATTCGAACGTACCAGAGCTGCATTCAGCGAAGGCAAACTTGCGCAAACATAGCGTAGCGTACAGAGAAGCGTTCTGCATGCAGACACACAGATAGACCATCACACACCCAGGGTCCCCACAACCCCGAGGTCATAAAACCTTACCGCTGGCAGTAAGGAATCACCGGGCCCGGCCGATAAACCAAAACCAGATATCGCGCCGGTGAGAAGGCAACCTTGGGAAGCCATAAAACAACCCATCGAACCCTGGTCTATATGAAGGTGTCAAGTCAGTGGGGGGGGGGGGGGGGGGCATCCACACTTTGACTGACAGTCCTACTGCAAACATTGAACTGTGTAAGACCTACAGTAAAGAGGAAATTGCTCTCTCAGCACAGCATATTTTCCACGGCCCATGGTTTTTTGCCTCTGATTGGCCGACGTGAAATGACACGTGAAGGTGGTCACCTTGCCGCTTTTGCACGGCTGCAACTGTAAAAGTTAGCTAGCGACGACTGCTACTGTAAGTCACACCGAGCTAGCGTGCATTAGCAGCTCGAGGAGTAGACCATACCATAAAGCCTATTGATAATACACCAGTGGTAGCTCGATGTACATTACAAAGAAAATAAGTGAGGCACAGCCATACTTTAGAAAAGACTATTTGGCTAACCTTAGATTGTAACCTGAACAGAACATGATATATCAGGAATTTGGGCTTCACTTAGTGATCAAAATTACCATTAGGTGAATCAATTTAGTATAAAATAAATTTTACCGAGCCTCGCAACAATATTAAAAAAATATTTCCCCATTAGCTTATGTTTGCTAATAGAACACGGCATCATTAGCTAGAAATGGTGGTATGCATTGAACAGCTTGCCAAAAGAGCTGCATATTAATCAATCAATCAATCAAATTTTATTTATATAGAGTATTTCACAGCAATTGTCACAATACTCATTACCAGACAACCCTGGCCTAAACCCGCACAGGAGCAAGCATTAAGCAACAGTGGCAAGGAAAAACTCCCTGTGGCAGATGGGAAGAAACCTCGGAAGGAACCAGGCTCAAGGGGGAAACCCATCCTCCTCCGGTTGGCTCAGGGTGTAGATTGTATTATGCGTCTAAAGGGATCATCGTATAATGGTCATACTTGAATGCCACTCATTTCTTCATGGTATTTCTTTATATAAGTAGCTGGCCAATTCTCACATTTTATTTTGGTTTTTCAAGCCATGGAATTTGGGCATGGGTTTTAAAATCTTGACTTAAACTAAACTAAACTAAACTAAACTATTAGTGCTACTGATTGGCCAGACTGTATTCACACCTGACTCCCAGGTAAAGGGAGGGTGGAAACCCTGCAGTTCTTGGACCTGGAGGGCTGTGATTTGAGAAACAGGAGATTAGGGCATGACCAGGACACAAGTTTCCTGCATATGGTGGCCAAGAAGAGAGACCGAAACAAAAATGTGTTTCAAGGTAACCTAGGACTGTTCCTGGACAATCACTGGTGCATGATCTTGAAAATGTAATGTGTGAATCGTTAGAGTTATTATCAATATTAGTATCAGCATTATCATGCTTTGAAAGCAGTCCCTTAAAATGGCTGAACAACTACAGCGGATTTATGCACGCTTTTCACGTCCAACCAGACACCTTTCTTGGGTTTTATTATTATTCTACGTACTCACCTTTGAACGAGCCTTCAAAAAGGGAAGCCGTTCGCCAGGAGGAATGTTGTCATAGCCACGCTTTTTAGGGCGGCATTACTCGACCCCGCGAGGACGTCGCGCGGAGAGAGAGAGAGAGCGGGGTTTGTTTTTGCATGCGGCGAGAATAGCAACATCAAGCAATCTGTCACTTTGTTTAGCTTTCCTAAACATGCACTTGAGTGCTTATCAGCGCTGGAGATGAATGGAGGAGCAGGGGGACGGTGCGTTTATCGTGGCTGACAGAGCATTTTTCTCCCTTGGCAAAAAAAAAAAAAATTTGTAAAAAAAAAATAATAATAAAAAAAAAAAAAACCATGGCACTTTGCCCATCAGAAAAAAAAAGACAACGGTGCTTTGTTCTGAAAATCTTCCCGTTTCTTCCTGTCTCAGTTTTGTAGCTGATAAATCTACAATGACTCCTGATTGATTTTATTATTATTTTTTTTAATTCAAATGAGCATGTGTGTTGAGATTTACTCATTACTGACCGCTATTAACCGTGTGAGTGCCAGCTTAAAGAACTGTAGGATTTTTTCCCTCCGCTCTCTGTTGTGTAAGTGTCAGGAGCAGAATCAGACCGACCTGTGTAAGTGTCAGGAGTCGAAACAGACATGAGGCCATTGAGGTGGCAGGCTTTAACGTGCTTGGTCAGAGTTTATATCACTCAGAGAGAGTCTCTTCTCTGTAGACTGCAGGTAAGATACAACCCTATATGGTCAGAATGGCCTGTTTTCTTCATTATGCATTCTTATCTTCTCATATTCTGTAGTCCTCAGATTTCATGGACGGACCAGATCTGTCCTCCCTTGTTCCTAATTACAGGAGGTTCTTGGTTGGCAACAGGAGTTTTTTTTTTTTGTTCTTCTGAATGACCTTTGTAACCGTCTGATACTCAGGCACACCCCTAAATTAATAAGGGCTGTCAGATAATGTTACGCGCACGCGAACGTCCGGTGGCTCTGGAATAATAATCTCTCTTTTAGCTGCGAAGCAGCGACAGAGAAACTGGCGGGGGACATCGAGGGCTCGGGAAACGTGAGGTCTCACCTTTTTTTATCAGAGACTCCGAGTTCCTCCGCACTGTCGTTACTGAATCTCAGAATACCAACACCAGCAATTTATCACCCCTGGCATATGGGGCGGAGGGGCGGGGGTGAGCCCGAACCTCAAACAGGAGGTCACACACTTGGAGTAAATAGCAATAAAGCCGCAAATTCAGATTAATAAGTTGGTTTGCGGTAGTTTTCAGGGACTGAGACACAAGGGGTAGTTGTTTTTTAATAATCATAAGTCACATGAGGAATTACGGGTCTCTATTATCATTGGTTGTTCAGAAGGCTTTGACGTCCAATAGGTGAAGAGCAGGTGTGCACCAGCTTTTTTTTTTTTTTTTTCTCAGTCAAATGGCCAGTCAGCGCATGAGTGAGCACCGCGGTCTCGGATTGAGTCCGTGGTCGGCACCCCCACAGGAGTGGTGCGTAATTGGCTTTGGGACGGATACAGTCTGTAGGGATATAGCACACTGTTCATCGCTTGAGCGAGTCCTGCTGGCCGTCCAAGGTGTCTGCGGCTAGCTCTCCCTGCGCACGTGTGTATGATTGGGTCTCCTCCGCCCCTACCCTGTGCACGCGCGGCTTGGCGGATGCGGTGTGAAAAGAAGCAGCTGGCTGAAAGGCACGTGTTTTCAGAGGAGAACCGTGGATGGCCTTCACTCTCTGGGGCTGGCAAGCAGGGGCCACGTATGAGCGTGTTTGTACATAGGTAGCGAAGCGGAAGTTCCAAATTTTGGAGGAGACTGGAGATGCTGAATTAAAAAAAAAAAAAACTAAACTAAATGGCGATTAAGCGATTCAGCCCTCCCATCTCGGTCTTAAATTTTTTATCCAGTTTAAAATGATCTCACCCACTGTGTCAAGCCCTAGGCAGCTCTGTGTGAATACTGGCCCTGGGGAACGTGGCTGAAATTACAAAGCTTTTAAAATAAATGTGTAAATAAAGAGGTTCTGCGGGGACCGTTGTGAAATACTGATTTTTCCCTGAAAGCAAATAATCTCTGTATTTATTTTTCATGGTCGAAGGGTGAATAAGCATTTTAGTAATACTTTTAAGGTGGATGGTTCATCCCATTTCTGGGTGTCCGTTTTAAAACCCCATGCCAGTTCTCATTTCCCCCTGGGGCTATCAGGCTAACAGTCTGAGGTACTGAACCTCCTGGCTGAAAGGTTTCTCTTCTTTTCCATGCACTCGATTCCCCAAATATATGGAAAATGGATGTATGTATGAGGAATATATCAGCGCTTAAAACTTACATTTAATGCATGGATAATGAACAAATATACACAAAAACTGACACAAAAGTCTGGATAATATGAGACTGATGTGTGAAAAATGTTTAGTAATTATATTGCATCATATACATGTACGTCGCTTTGGATAAAAGCGTCTGCCAAATGAATGTAATGTAATGTAATGGTATTGCAATACAGTATATTACAAGTTTACTGTATTTTTATGTGTACATGTATGTCACATACACCTTCAATTATATGTATTTATAGTACGTCTCTGTGTTTAAAGCTAATGTGTTGTTGGGTCAATCGGTGCATAATGACCAGTCTCCTTCTGCTTTTCTGTGATGTGCAGGGATTGGGGTTGTGAAACTAGCTATAATAAAAAACCAATAACGTGCCTAAATATGGTTTTTATTTCCAACCTCAAAATCCTGTCTCATTTACTGAGAATCCATGACACCGCAGGGGTTAGGGCGGCAGTGTAGTCACTGTGTAATGGGTAAGGAGCTGGTCTTGTAACCTAAGAGTCACAAGTTCGTACTTAACCTGCATTGCTTCCGCATATATCCAGCTGTATAAATGGATGCAATGTAAAATGCTTTGTAGAAAAGTTGTGCAAGTCGCTCTGCATAAGAGCGTCTGCTAAATGCCTGTAATGAAATGTAATGTAATGTTAGCAGCTCGTGAAGTGTAGTCCTCCAGTGTAAGGGTCGCTTGGGTCGGCTGGTGGACTTAGAAGCGCAAGGGAAACTACTGGCAGCATATGCGCTGTGTGGACGTGCATGACTAAGTGTGCTCTCCTGATTGGTGGGGAATGCTGCAGCAGTAGAACGGGCCAACAAATGCGATTGGCTGTTCCAACCTGGGGCAAAAATAAAATAATGGTGATTTAAAATTAAAAAAGGCATTTGTTTATACTGGTCAAATTTTGTCCTCAGTGCATTTGACCATTAAAAAAAACAAATGTACATAACTAAGTGATTTAGTTATGAGTAGCTCTTGCAAGAGGATTGTCCTGCACCGTGCTAGTGGCGTAACTGTGTGCGCAGCCTGAAAGAGGATATTGAACACGCCCTTGAAACAAACACGCCGTTGATGTGCCACCTTGGCGATATTGCCGTGCCAGAGATGCTTCCAATCACGCAAGTCGCTGATGGGAAACGAGCCATGGGCCTCGCCCTCACCCCCCCCCCCCCCCACCCCCCCCACTCTCACGCTCTTAATGCAAAGCATTCGGGCGAACTTTACCCAAATGAGGACATCTTAACGGAGGACCACCCTGCTTAGATATGGGGATATCGGAGACCCAGGAAGTCCAGCAGGAAGTGAGCTGTTACTCTGCACCCCCGACCCCTCCCCCCTTGCCATCTCAGACTCAGGGCAAAATGCCCCACTGAACAGAGGGGTTGACCTTGTGTGCTGCTCTCACCACTAGATGGAGACACATTTCAAGAGATTTGCTTGCCATAACTTGTAGCAAGAATCAGTTTGAGTCTCTCTTTCTCTGCATCTGTCTGTCTTTCTGTCTGTCAAAAAAAGAGTTGTTCTCTTTATTTTGTCCTTTTTCCTCAGATGAACAAACGGCTGGGATTTCATTGGATAGTCAATATGAATTCTTATGGTGGCGATTGGGTCAGAGTAATTGTACGCCACCCAGCAACAGCTATGCTTACAGAAACTTATTGGGAACATTCATGCTTTTGAAAGGGTCCACCACCCTGGCAAGCGGACACACACTGAGCAGCTAGCACTTCTGAGCCTCGGTCTTCCACAGTACAACGCACAACACAACACAACACAACACAACACAACGCTGGGAACCACGCAGCCGAGAACGAGCCGGTCGAGCTTCTCGCCCCCGTGCCGGAGGAGGAGGAGGAGGAGGAAACGCAAGCGGCGGATAAATAAAGACCTCAGGAGGTGAGCGAGCGTGGCAGGGGGCTGCTGGGTAATGAAGCCGCGCCATTTCAGCCCCCGTCAGCACCTTCTCACTCACAGCCCCTAAATCCTCTCACATTTTTACAACCAGGCCTGGCAGAACGCGCCACTAACGAACAAGGGGGGGTCACCCTGAGTCCCCGCGTGTCGGAGCGGGGGTGCCAGGCTACGCTAATCTGCAGCTCGTAATTACGTAGTACCCCTGACTGGATAGGTTTCAGTATGCAAACAGGAGGTTGTGCCTGTGCCTTTTTTCCCCCACCCTGGCTCTTCCCTGAATCCACCCCCCCCTAAACTGCCCTGGCGCGGTCTCTCCCCGGCGAGGGGGAGCCACCCCCGCCTTCCTGCCGAGTGGAACGTTCCGTGCCGAGCCACATCGGGCCCGGTATTACGGGCGGGAGAACGGCTCTCCCCCGATTCCACCCTGTAATCAGCGCGTTTAACGGCTTTCATTTTCCCCAGTATATATAGGCATAATTGTCAGTGGGCCCTCGGACGGGGAGAGGCTCACTCCTTCCAGGGGCCCTTTGCAGTAAATCTCGCGGCTGATCGATGGAACCCGACAGAGGAACGATTTCAGGGCGCAAATACACACACACTCGTACACATGTGCACATAAAACCTACACACAAAGGCATACACACACACACCTACGCACACAAACACACACACACACACTCGTACACGTGCACATAAAACCTACACACAAAGGCATACACACACACACCTACACACACAAACACACACACACACTCGTACACGTGCACATAAAACCCACACACAAAGGCATACACACACACACCTACGCACACTAACACACACACACACTCGTACACGTGCACATAAAACCCACACACAAAGGCATACACACACACACACCCCTATGCACACAAACATACACATGCACACACAGACATGAACACACGCACACATACACATCTATGCAAATACATATACACGCACACACATACAAACACACATATACACAAACACGCGCATATAGGCACACTTGGACACGCACATGCATGCACACAACCTATGGAGTCGTTTCCATGTGTATTAAGCTTTTACTTGTTATTCCCAACCTTTTCTTTTTAAAAATATAAACTTTTCAAATAAAATTTTAAAAAACTATTTTTTTCCTGCACATTGTATTACAACCCATAGATGAACATCTTGACTTGTAAACACCAGTATGAAAATGACAGGTTTTATTTTGTTCTTACACTGCACACAGATGAAGTGCTTCCCATCAGATATTTCCAGACAATATAATACGAACGCCGATGAGATAGATCCGATGAAATATTCAAGTAGCAAGGCGGTCAGCGAGGCAATTTTATTCAAGTATTGGGAAGATGGGAATTACAGACAAGATTTTAATCACAATCATGCATCTAGCCCGGTCTATATTGAGCGAAATTACTATGGCTGGCTATTTCAAAGACCTGACCTAGCTATTCAGGTAGCGATTGATCACTGTTAAACAATAAATCCTGTCCCAGCCATTTAGCTAGCGATTGATCACTGGTCAATAATATATAAATAAATGGGACCCAGAGCCCATTGTTCGATTGTAAATCAGCCCAGATACAGACGTCTAGGTCGCAATTAAGCGATCTGCGTGCGGCTTGCAGTCACCGTAGACTGAATACTGGGCCTGTCAGATGAGGTCAAGGGTGAGGGAGAACAGAGGTGCCGTAAGGGGGTGGGGGCTGCGGGGGGCAGTGGGGGGGGGGAAATGGGTTAGGACGATTCCAAGGGGTCTGACCGACAGGGTCTGCCCTCCTATAATGAGACAGAAGGACAGCACTGAGGCTTAGAGATGGAGATGGGAATCACAGTGAGCCATGGGCCACAGCTAACGTATCCCAGCTAATGGGGATCCAAATAAATAACTACATAAATAAAGACCACAACTGTCACGGCAAGAAACCAGTTACCCACTGTACGGGGTAATTCTATGGGGGCTGAGAGAACTAAATTCCTCACCACGTGGGGTATTTCTATACAGGTTGAGACAGCTGACCTACAGGCTGCCCCATAAGGTCTCCCCAAGGGCACCAGCCTGAGTCCTGAAACAGACCAGTTCCTGGACGGTCTGTGAAACCATTAAAAATAATCTTTTTAATATCAGACGAGAAGCTATGTGCCAGTTGGACAGATCAGAGGAAGAGCCTGCTGGTCAAAATCGTGTGACGTGCCAGAAGGTGGGTGAGTCAGGTGACACTGCTGCCACTGGGGCTGCTGACCTGTTCCTACAGTCTGCTCATATTGTCCCAAAGGCAGGGTCACTCTGCTGTCCCCTGCCAACCACAGAGAGCCGTCATGGCCCACACAAGCCGCCATTGAGGCTCTGAATTCCCAGGAGTGCACATTGGGTGGGGACTCAATGAAAACAAATGCTGGAAACAGGATGCAGGTCTAGCACAGGCTGGCTGGGCTGCCTGTTTACAAAATGGCCGCTTCGGTGCCCTTTGATCTCTGTTGATAAGCGGTTAAATTTATGTGAAATGCGCAGCAGTGTGTTCAGTGGACCAGTGGCCTGAAGCACTGTTTGTCTTACTTTTTTAGCAGTTGTTTTTCCTCCTTACTGGGTTTCATACTCCCAGAACGACCACATTAAGTGAAAGGTGTTTTCTAGATTACTGCATGAGGACTGCAGAACCTACTAGAAGTCAAGAAGTTATGGTAATCAAGAAGTAATCAAGAAGACTTGTCATTGAAAACAGCCACTGTTTTTCTGTGTATACCCCAAAAAATATAAAAAAGAAAAATATTTCATTAAGAAAATTATTTTAAGTCTCGTCTTGGTGTGGGGGGGGGGGGGAGGATGCAGGCTGCAGGTTTAACTCCACTCCTGGAGAGCTTTAACTCCTGGAGGCCTGCAGTCTGCTGGTTTTTTGCAATTTCCTTTCAGTCTACAGCAAATGTAGGCCCTGGAAACAAGGTGTACAGACTCTTTAGTCAAACGATGACTTACATTAAGCACCGGAGTGCAGAAACACATTAGAAGCCAGCAGAAATAGCAGCTGCCAGGATTTGAGCGTGAGATCCCTGGTCTATGCAAAAATAAAACCTTCGGGTAAGGCTATGAGACAAAGCTGCCACTGTGCTACAACTTATTTTGCCAATACGTTTAAAAATAGCGTATGTTTAACCGACAGCCTGTGTGTTCTTTGTTGCAAATAGGATGCAGGGCTAGGGGGAATTACTTATAATTGAACTTTTGTTTTTTAAGCGGTCAGTACGTGGCCCAGCAACGCACAGTTCACGGGGTTGGGAACAGCTCGATTAAGGAGTGGGAGCTGTAATTCACAGCAGGCTCTCCCCCTGCCTTGTGGAAACCCATTCTGGCTATATTAGTCAAGGCTTGCTAAATGCAGAAAATGTTTTGCTACCGTGACTGATGGAAATTCTTGTGGTGTACTGAGATGGCATGTGGCTAGGTGTAGCCTATGCTAGTATCTTTGTAATAAGGATAAATTGGGCTACTGCAAAGTGGGTTCATACACAGGGCACTTGCAAGGAAGCTTGCTGGTAAGAGCAGGAGAGTCTGACTACCCAATCAGAGAGCCAGCCAACGTATTTGACTACAGCTCATTGGTTCTCAAACTTGGTTCTGCAGACCCCTGTGAATTTCTCCCAGCAAATTCACCCCAAAATCAGACTGTATGATACGAACCCCAAAGCTACAGACAGGGATCTGCCAGCCCCTGTCAACACAGTACATATTACAGTTCATGACCCCACCATTAGGAAAAAACTGAACACGTATGAATTTTGTGGGAGGGAAACCAAGAGAATATTGCAGCATGGCTTAGGTTTCCAAAATTGCACCTGAATGAACCACAAGACTTCTGGAACACTGTCCTCTGGATAGACGAGACCAAAGTGGAGTTTCTTTGGCCGTAACGCACACCATATTTGGCAAACACCACATATCACCACTAGAACCTCATGCCAGCCATCAAGCACGGTGGTGGAGGGGTGATGATTTGTATCGACCACACGACCTGGATGCTTCTCAATTGTTGGGTCCACCGTGAATTCCTCTCTGTGCTAATGTATTTTAGAGGAGACCATCTGTCTAGTAGCTAAAGCTTGGTCCGAAAGCGTATCATGCAGCAGGACAATGATCCTGAGCACACTGGTACATCTCTGACTGAACACCGGAAATAGAAAAGAACCAGGGTTTTGGAATTCCCAAGTCAAAGTCAGACCTCAACTCCACTGGGATTTTGTGGCAGGACCTTAATATATACCCCCAGCCACCACCCGTTCCCTCATCAGCCCTCAGGGCAATAAATCCAAATAAAACACAATGAGGTCCCCCCCTCCCTCCCCCCAATCACTTATTACACCCTAAACCACATCATAAACATATTTTGTCATACTTTCTACTTTTATGTTTGTCTCGCAAATCTTTGCATGAAAAAATTGCACACCCTTTCAACTTTCAGGACAGCGCCTGAGATCACCAAAAAAAAAAATAATTCAGAAAAGTTTTAAATGTTCATATGTAATGTACTCACATTGCATTCACTTGCAGTGTATCCAGTGCTTGCATCTCGGTGGTTTTTTGTCCATAATAATGTCTTTGTAACCAAATATGGCTCTGTTCGTATTCAAGCTGTAGTTATAGTTTTCCAGCTTGGACTCCATGTTGAACTCAAGCAAATGGCAGAGAGGCTAACAAGCCGATTTCAGATCACTCCTGGAGGTGACATATATTGGGGTTGTTTGAGCAGCGAATTGTTTCCTTATAAGTCAATCAAGCAGGATTACGACTCTGGTTTCAAATGAACCCCTCCTGGAGTATATGGCTTCAGTCAATGGCCTCTTATCACCCCAAACAATGCGGCGTGCATTTAAATCATCTTTCTTAAAGTGGCAGCGGTCTTGAAAAATACGGTATCTAAACTAATAATGGCGCATATTTAAAGAAAGTAGTTTTTCCAATATGGCCAAAGTGTTACAAACTGGCTCTGGTTTGTAACAAGTGGAGACCACACACAAAATAAAAGGTAAAAACAAGAGCTTATTAAACTTAAAAAAAAAAAATTCTACCATAAAAGTGTAAGTAGGATCTATCAGAGGTATAAAGCCATGTCCAGGTGAGTGTTAAATATGGTGTAAGGATATCCTAAAGGTAAAAAGCAAAAAATAAATAAATAAATAAATAAATAAATAAAACCCACAACTGGACTACTTGGGGAGCAGGTCACCAGAACCAAGAGGCACAGAAAGCAGGCTTCTTAAACCCAAGGCAGCCACGCCCACAGGTGCAGCCAATCAACACTGATGAACCACTCAGCTCTGACTACCAGCACCTGAAAACAGGCAAGCACAGTGTAGAGCAGGTAGCCAGGCAGGTGGGCGGTTTGTCACACCAGCCATTAATGACTCTCCATGGAAACCCTTGCTGAATTGCACCGCTTTTTGACATACGCACAATTGTGGTGACAAACATGTAGGAGATCAGCTGTATATCATAGTTTTGCCACTAGCTGATGTGGATTTTCTGAAATAAATAGCAGAGCGAGTATATTAAATACTTATAAAAAATGAAATATTTTATAAAATAAAATGTTTTTTTCCCCTACATTTTTATGTACTAATTCCTCACATATTTCATGGATTTTTATACTTTAGCCTTGATGGTACACATGTCCTATATAAAACTGAAATAAACACAAAGAAACATTAATACAATTAAAAATAACAACCGTTTTACTTATACTACTTATGTTCCTAAGTATGAGCTGACAGGGTGTCCAAACTTCCACATGCAACATATACCATTTATTATTTTTCCATTCTGTTAAATTTAACCAATACAAATGTCATGTTTAAGGGCATGTTCCCTGCAGAGGCTGTGTTAACTTCTTTTCACTCAGAACTTTTGCAAACCACTGTGTTCACACCTATGTATGTATATCTATAACAAATAAATATGCAAATAACGCATTAAGGACAGAAGCAGTTGGGTTGGGTTTGTTTGGGGTGATTTTATTGATTCACAGTAAAGAATACAGTCAGCTATGGACACCGCTTCAATGATCGCCCTCTGTACACCAACAGCCACTGTCGCCACACAAACAACTGACAAGAACAGAGGAACCGAAGCGGCCCGCTTTCAGAAGATGCAACGCTTCACACGCTTCTCCCCACAAACACTGATAACACCACTTTCGAGTGATGTGGAATCGAGCAACGCTTCGATCGGGTCAGGGATGTGGCAGTGGGCGTCGGTGGATGGGCTGTGTTTGTTGCGGGAGCTCACTACGATGAAACCACTTCCTGTGAGGACTCGGTCATTACGCTGACCACTGAAAGACGGAATAAGATGTAATGACAGGACGATGAGCAAGAACAACTAGCTTTTCTATGAAATCCCTGAGTGTGTAGAATTTCACCCACGGGTAAAAAAAAAAAAAAAACGAAAAAAAAAAACCTGCAGCCGCTGCTCTCTGCTGTCCAGCTGTCCGTGTTTCAGACACAGATGAATAAGATGGTGTTTACAGCTTTAGATCGTACGACAGACTGTCAGAGAGAAGGCAACAGGGTTGGCACGTGCATACAGTAACATGATGTCATGAAGTAGTTATTGAGGGCAAGAACAAAATAAATATAATGTGTTGATGAGGACCACAAATAAAACATAATGTAGTACACAATGACATACGGGCATACAAGCTCCTGTCTATACACTGCAAGCCGCTGTACATGAGCACCGTTTTAGCACAAGTACATTATTATCACTCATATTGCCATGGTCACTTGCGATTTAAAAAAACAAAAACAAAAGCTGGCAATTGATAGTCAAGTTTAGGAAATGATTTAACATCGCTAGCATCCATCTAGCGTTCTGTTGCGCTTCCTCATTCGCGGAAGGTGTGTTCATTTACGATGTCATGCGCTGTTTGCTGAACACCACCGCGCTCCAGAACTCGCTGTAGATGGTGAACTGGTCTACGGGTCAGGCCCCCAGGAGGGGATGCCAACAGGTGTGGGCCGGAGAGCTTAACACGCCTGACTCAAAGCGTTGTTAATTAAGCTGCTCGCGCTTTCTTTCCTTGTTCCTCACTAAAAAGAGCCACACAAAAGCTAAGCTCACTTTCCAGCGGCACTGCCAGTTACAGTAAAGCCGATTCCTCAGAAAGGACAGGACAGGAGGCCCGATGTAATAAAATGCAGCAACACAAAGCCCTTGGCAAAGAGATCAGCACTCGCAGAAGGAGGACAAGGCATACTGAGCGCCTAGCACAGCGATTGGAGAGGAGATTACAGTACCATACAGTAAACAAATCATCAGTCTAATTAAAGGGCAATAATGTATGGTCCAATGGTTATTAAGGTCCACATTATACAATAACAGCACTGTTTATTGTACAAAGAACGAATAACTAACAATTTGTGTATTTTGGGCCAGACAAGTAGCTGTCTTATAGAGAGAAATGCACACGTGATATTCCAGGCGCTCTCTATAAAAGCCACTGTCTGTGTCTCCTAATGCACAGCCCGTAGAAGCCTAATCACAACGTTTTTACATACTTTTCCACACTGGGAAATGGAGGTTTTCCTGGCCTGCCTGTTTTCACATTTTGATGACTTAAACTGACATGACTTAATATTTAAGTTGCACCATACCCTTCCCTTTACGAACAGCCAGTTTGGGTATTGGATGGTTGCTTTCTCTTTAAAATCAAACAGCTTGGGGATTGGCTGGTTGTTTTCCCTTTAAAATCAGCCAGTTTGGGGTTTGGCTGGTTGTTTTCTCTTTAAAATCAGCCAGTTTGGGGTTTGGCTGGTTGTTTTCCATTTAAAATCAGACAGTTTGAACCCAAGAAACCAGGTGAGGTGAGGTAACTAATTGACAGTTGCTTTAATTTGGACTCCTTTCTTTTAATCACACTGAAGGCACTGATATTGATATCACATTTTCAAACAGCTTAAGAGTGGATGTTAAATCACGTGTTTCATATACAGTATATTAATTTCATTTAGAAATAAGAAATCTCATACACTATGCTTAAAATAGGCATACTCTTCATTCAGGCCTAAAATAAATTAACTCATAGCACATACATAGCATAGAATAATTAGAGATGCATCATATTCCATTTATATCTTCAATAATGAGGCTGTGCATCTTAAAACATAAAATGCCAAGCGACATTTCTACACACAATAACTGAGCAAAGAAAAGCTACAGTGTACAGTATGTTTGGTAATAAAAATACATCTTTAAATATGATTCATTAAATGAACAGAGCGCCAGCTTTTGAATACTTATTTGACTTGGTTGGTTTTATCTATAAACCTGGATACGATTTGGGGCAAAAATTTATAATATGAACAAACTGTCGGAATACTGTTGTTTAAAAAATAAAGTGCATCAACTGAATTTGACTTTCTGTGACACCAATTCCAAATCCTTTTGGTTTGAGATTAAATCAACTACAGCCCTACCAGTGAATGTTTTGTGAATACCTAGAACTGTACATGACAATTCATGTGCAATATCACAAAAAACAGCTAATTCAAATAGTAAAACCTAATTCCACAATATTAGACTTTCATACAAAACAACACACAATAGGCTTTAAGGGAGCGTATGAATTTGTCATAACAGCGCCTCAACTAAAATGCACCAATATCTAGATTTACCTGATATTAACTGAAAATCATAAATCCAGGCCCGGAGTAAATCCAGCAACCTCCCTCTACCACAGCCATTTGTCCATATGTACCTGTACCAGTCTCCAAGGGGTGCTTGCCATAGAAGACCATGACCAGCTAGTCATTTTCAAGTATGGCTCCCCCTGTCTGTAACAGCCTGTAATACTTTAATGATATCAATACATAATCTACACATGGGTTTACGTCACACATTAATTAAATTATATTTCCATAAGTCTGCCCTCATAAATAAAGTTTTGCTTTTTGCTAAATTTATAATAATTGTCGCTTTTTGTCCTGTGGTGTCATTCAACTATAGCAGGCACTCTTTAAATATCTGTAGGTAAGTAAATATTAATTGGGGAAACACCATCTAGTGAACCCGTTAGGAGCCCAAGTTTGATTGTGATTTGGAATGAAACCCGTTGCCATGGAAAGTGAAGTGATCTTGTCGCCACGATGACGCCTGTCCCTCTGGTTGCCAGGGGGATCCACCCGCAATGTTCTCTCATGGGTGGATGTGAGTCTGTTCCCATAGGGAGTGTAGCCGCTGGGGGTGTGGCGCAATGCATGCTGGGATGCTGGGGGTCGCCATCCTGTGGTGTTCTTATGGAGTCACTCTGCCCGAGGAGAGACCTCTCACGACCCGCAACCATCCTGGAGAGTCCCAGCACTGCCCCCTGCTGTCCGCTTAGATGAAGTTGTTGGTGATCTGGCGCTGGTGCTCAAACAGGTCCTCAGTCTCCGCACTGTATGCATCTCCTAAGCAGCAGGAACAGGGAGGAGATACCAGGGCATTTCACAGAGACTACGTATGGCTGTATGTGTGTGTGTGTGTGTGTGGTATGTGTGAATGTGTATGTGTATGTGTGTGTACTGTGTGTGTGCATGTGTGTGTTTGTGTACTGTGTATGTGTACTGTGTGTGTCTGTGTACTGTGTGTGCATATGTGTGTGTGTGTGTGTGTGGTATGTGTACTGTGTGTGTGTGTGTGTGTGTGTGTGTATGGTATGTGTGTATAGGTACTGTGTGTGTGTGTGTGTGTGTGTGTGTGCTTGTGCGTTCATATCCGAGGCGTACCTGCGTGACAGCCGTACATGTAGACCCTGCCCCCGTCGTATCTGCAGCGACAGCGCATGACGTTGTTCATGAAGTCCGACTCGGCCATGTCCAACGAGGGATTGACCTCCACCTGCGAGGACAGAGAGCAGCCAAAGGGCTCTTTACCTGGCAGACAGGAAACCGTAAACAGTAATCTGGCCATTTTCTCCCCTGGCATCGCAAGCAGAAAAGTCAGAAACGTATGCTGACTCATCAGTAATGTACAGCAAGTCAGACTTCAGACAGGTGCCGGTTTGTGCCTGCTCTCTCTGTCCGAAATGAAAAACACACGTCTGCTGAATCATTACCTGTCTTCACAATCATTCTTCAAATTACCTGTCATGTACATTATTGGATGAGGTCACATCTGTGCTCACCGTGAGTCTTTACTGACTGAGCCGCTCTATAGGGCCCAGTCTGTGCTTGTAGTGAGAGTCTTTACTGACTGAGCTGCTCTATAGGGCCTGTCTGTGCTTGTGGGTTCAACTGGGGTTTTCAAACCAAATTTCCTCATAACGATCACATAATCAAAGCCTCAAAATAACACTACTCAACCTCCTTCAAAGGGCAAACTATCAAAAACCCTCCTGCAGGCCCAGAGGCCCAGAGGTCAGCGAGCTCAGGTAGAGCAGTTACTGCACGACTGAGAAGATGTTCAGTGAGTGAGTGCGTTCACTGTTAGCGGCTAATGCAGCTCAGCTTTGTACAGGCAGTGGAAGGGCCGTGCAGTTCTGCAGGGAAGAGACAAGATGCCTGGGAAACTGTCAGAGAGGCCTGTCATTAAAAAGCAGTCGTGGCTGGCATTGTTTTCATAGCCTGTCTGATTCATTTCTATAAAAAGATGGAATTACTTTTCCATATTCTGTAGGGTTTTTTTCCCCAGTTTCTTTGATTCGCTAAATGTGTGTGTGTGTGTGTGTGTGTGTGTGTGTGTGTCTGTCTGTCTAAATGTGTGTGTGTGTGTGTGTGTCTGTGTCTGTCTAAATGTGTGTGTGTGTGTGTCTGTCTAAATGTGTGTGTGTGTGTGTGTGTGTGTGAGAGAGAGAGAGAGAGAGGGAGAGAGAGAGAGTGAGATGGTTTCTCTTGCAGATGATTTCTATATTCTGCATACTGTGCATGTTCACATGTATACGTGCAGTTCAGTGTTCATGAACATAAATACACACACAGCGCTGTTGCCCTGTTTATTTCTTATTTTGCTGTGCTGCAATTTTTTATGATTTTTTGGAATATGGTGATGATTTTGAGATAAAGTGATGATTTTTTTTGAATAAGGAGATTATTTCTGCAGATAAAATATTGATTTTTTTGGGAGAAGGTGATGATTTGTTGGGGCACAGTGATCTGTCGCCTTCTGCTCCACAAAGTTAGTAAGCCGCGTTGTGGAAAAGTAAATCCAACAGGGCCTTTTATGCACAGTGCCCAGCCACAACAGGGGGGCCAATTTCATTACAGTTTCACAAGTGCTGATACAACACTTTGGTTCCGCCCCACCAGTTTGTTGATCGTATTGCGGAACCATTTTCTAAATGGCTGCTCTGTAGAAATACACCCACTTTAAATACAGGTTGAATGCCTTTTGAAAATAAATGACTCAAAACTGCCAGGTTTTTTTTTTTTTTTTTTTTTTTTTTTTTGTGAATGTGCGCAATCTTAGTCAGTGCCTTTGGGGGGAAAAATTACAGTCTGCAAGCTTTCAGTCTTTATCCTTGTGGTCCTGTGAGCCAATGGAAGCCTTTGGAATGTTCTCCAAACTGAGAAAGTGCTTGTCGAAGCAGGGCAGAGGAATTCCTCAGCGATAAATTAAGCGTTGCTAATGGAGGCTAACAGAGGGGTTCCAGTGAAAGCCGGGCACCAGCTCTGTTTCTCTAAGAGGGAATCATGGGTAATTGAGTCCTTTGGCTGAAAGGACTGCAGTGACACACCTCTTAATTTCCAAAATTGGGGCCCTGAGATTTCTATCGCAGTGCAGTGTAGCTCACCCTTTACTTTGACAAATTTAAGCAAATGTGTTTTTCCCCTTACCTAACCCTGAGTTTAGCAGACAGTGCAAAAAAAATAAAAATAAAATGTGTACACAGAACTCCAGACATAAACACAGTACTCCCTGAGAAATGTGGCTTGACTGTCAGGCCATGGTTCACTGTGGTTGGCTGAATCTTGGCTTGAAGCGTAAATAACTGTATTCTACAGTCTGTCTGCGTAGCTTACATTGCTAACACACCAAACAGCTCTGTTCGTGTCGGCTGGGGTTTGGCAATCGGCTTCTTCTTTTTTTTTAATTGTCTTGGTGACAGAACCAGACAAGCAGCCCGGCTTTTCCGATTCGCCACAGCTCTCCGCCACGCTGCAAATAGTCGAGGCGCGGCCCGCAGCTTTGTAATTAAGATCTGCTCCAACTGGCAGAGATACGCAGCGTGTGTATTTATCACAGCTACGCGCAGCGTAAATAAACGGAGAAAGGGCCGAGAGGCAAGGTACGCTGTAATTACCCTAAACTCCCCACGTACCCGTCCTCCGAGGGTGTGAGACGCGGAAAGAGGAGCAGGGCTTACTGTGTGAACAGGGCTGCTGTTCTGGAGATGACGGGAACAGTACTGAACATGCTCTCTGTAGAGGGTGACCTTTGAACCCTGGGGGTATTTTGCTGTGAGTGTGCTTAGCTGACGGGAACAGTACTGGGCATGCTCTGTGCAGAGGGTCAGCTGACGGGAACAGTACTGAGCATGCTCTGTGCAGAGGGCCAGCTGACAAGAACAGTACTGAGCATGCTCTGTGCAGAGGGTCAGCTGACAAGAACAGTACTGAGCAGGCTCTGTGCAGAGGGCCAGCTGACAAGAACAGTACTGAGCATGCTCTGTGCAGATGGTCAGCTGACAAGAACAGTACTGAGCATGCTCTGTGCAGAGGGTCAGCTGACAAGAACAGTACTGAGCATGCTCTGTGCAGAGGGTCAGCTGACAAGAACAGTACTGAGCATGCTCTGTGTAGAGGGTCAGCTGACAAGAACAGTACTGAGCATGCTCTGTGCAGAGGGTCAGCTGACGAGAACAGTACTGAGCATGCTCTGTGTAGAGGGTCAGCTGACAAGAACAGTACTGAGCATGCTCTGTGCAGAGGGTCAGCTGACGAGAACAGTACTGAGCATGCTCTGTGTAGAGGGTGACCTCTGACCTGGAAGATGTAGTCTCCTGGTCTCACATCCGTAATGTCGACCCACTGGCAGTCGATGTCGTGACGGTAGGTATCCCAGCATCCCACGGAGATGCCCTGCTCCCCCATGTTGTAGCAAGCGTAGCGTTTAAGTAATCCTAATGCCAAGAAAACAAAGCAACTTTACTCACTGTAGTTATTATTATACAGCAGATAAATGCAGATTCAGAACATCGACAGGGGGATTATATTCCCTTTGAGTGGGTTATAATTTGCTTTGTTTCAGAATGTCATGGGACAAAAACAGACAAATACAATTTGCACATTATGAAATGTGTTGAAAAACCTTTCATATTTATGGCTGATAGAACTTTATTTAAAAGGCCTACACGGCGGTAAAAGTACCATCTGGGCAGTAGGTGTCCTCCAGGCAGAAGCTGGCCTTGTGTCCCTCAGCCACCTTGGTGCCATTAAGGGTCAGGAGGTCATAGTGAGTGAACACCTCGATGCTGTGGTAGTGCCTGCAAACACAGAGAGACAGGTGAGACACAGATATGACACAGGGAGACAGGTGTGACACAGGGAGGCAGGTGTGACACAGAGAGACAGGTGTGACACAGAGAGGCAGGTGTGACACAGGGAGACAGGTGTGACACAGAGAGGCAGGTGTGACACAGAGAGACAGGTGTGACACAGATGTGACACTGAGAGACAGGTGTGACACAGGGAGACAGGTGTGACACAGGTATGACACAGAGAGGCAGGTGTGACACAGGGAGATAGGTGTGACACAGGGAGACAGGTGTGACACAGAGAGGCAGGTGTGACACAGGGAGACAGGTGTGACACAGAGAGGCAGGTGTGATACAGAGAGACAGGTGTGACACAGAGAGGCAGGTGTGACACAGGGAGACAGGTGTGACACAGAGAGGCAGGTGTGACACAGGTATGACACAGAGAGACAGGTGTGACACAGGGAGACAGGTGTGACACAGGTGTGACACAGAGAGGCAGGTGTGACACAGGGAGACAGGTGTGACACAGAGAGGCAGGTGTGACACAGGGAGACAGGTGTGACACAGAGAGGCAGGTGTGACACAGGGAGACAGGTGTGACAGAGAGGCAGGTATGACACAGGGAGACAGGTGTGACACAGGGAGACAGGTGTGACAAGTGTGACACAGAGTGACAGGTGTGACTCAGGGAAGAGTTTTTCAGACTTGAGAGGTAAAACTGAGATCATATGTAAAAGTTTTACTGTATAAAACATCTTTTTCAGCTACTCTGTAAAGTGTCTTTGTGACAGTTTTCTATAAAAAGTGCCGTGCGAATAATACTGATTTGATTTGACACATTCAACTTGTGGTTTTAGAACCCGAAGCAGCACAGAACTCCCCCAGCGTTTAAATCAGCTGAGGTAAACAGTGTGAGTGTCCAAATGTTCCACCCCATAATGCACGCCTATGAAATAATAGCAGCGGTAATTCTAGAGCAATTAGACTGTATATACGAGGGCATCGTTCACCCTGAAGCAGATCTCCCACTTCCCGGAAATAGAGCAGGCTGGCCAACAGCAGCGCACTGCAGGAGCAGCCTATTTTTAATGATCAGTTACTGGTCAGCTGAGCAGGAGCAGCCTATTTTCGATTGGGCAGTGACAGCAGGAGCAGCCGGTTTTGATTGGTCAGTGACTGGTCAGCTGACATGGAGCAGCCTGTTTTGACTGGTCAGTGACAGCAGTAACAGCCTATTTTGGCTGGTCAATCACTGGTCACCAGAGCAGAAGCAGCATGTGTCAGTTGGTCAGAGACTCGTCAGATGAGCAGGAGCAACCTGTTCTGATTGGTCAGTGACTGGTCAGCTGAACAGGAGCAGCCTGTTTTGATTGGTCGGTGACAGCAGTAAAAGCCTATTTTGACTGTTCAATCACTGGTCAACAAAGCAGGAGCAGCCTGTGTCAATTGGTCAGAGACTTGTCAGCTGAGCAGGAGCAGCCTGTTTTGATTAGTCAGTGACTGGTTAGCAAAGCGGTAGCAGAATTTCGATTGGTCAGTGACTGGTCAGCAGAGCAGTAAAAGATTTTTTGATTGGTCAATTGACAGCTCAGTGTGGACAGGGCTGAATGTACCATACTCCAGGGCAGCAGACACAGTGATGCTAGTAAAACAACATTAGCAGAGTAAATCAGTAACTGAGCGTGTGCGTTTCACATCATTACTTATTGGTCACAGCAGGGTTCCTTGTCTTTGCTTTGCCTTGTTTGCTCAAAACTCAACAGGATTAGTTTTTATTATTTATACGCTCTCTGTATAATGCACAGGAAGAGCACCGTACAAAGAATAATGATGATCATATTAACATTATTGTTATAACATGACTCTTCATTGTCCAAGGCATTAATTACGCTACAAACAGACTGTTTGGTTTATTTATGTACTGTATTATTTAGCCATGCATTGATATTATTCATTCATTCAGGCATTTAATAGCTGCTCTCATCCCAAATGACTTACACAGATTACATTTTTTATGCCTGGTTGTTTACTGAAGCAGTTTGTGTTAAGTACCTTTCTCCAGGGTGCAGCGAGCACTTCCCCACCAGGGAAATGAAGCTACAATCTTAAAGTCGCAAGCCACCATTATACTACACTGTGCCCTTGTGATAGACTGGCGACCTGTCCAGAGTGGGTTTTCTGCTTCTCGCCCAATGCATGCTGGGATAGGCTCCAGCACCCCACTGCGACCCTGACCAGGATGAGCGGGTACAGATAATGGATGGATGGATGGATTATACATTGCTATTCTTTTGTAATAATAATAATAATAATAATAATAATAATAATAATAATAATAATAATAATACATTGGCCATGGTGTTCATTAAGATGCAAACTTCCCCTGTGGGGAGCCCTGGATGGGGGGGGGGGGGGTGCAGGGGTGCAGCAGGGTGCCTGAGGGGTTCAGATTTGGAGCAGAGGGAATAACCAGGCTCTTATGGACAGGCTAGCCGATGACCTCACTCTACACAAGGTGTGTGGCACGGGGTGGACCCCTGGAGGACCCGGCCCACAATGCCCTGCACTGAAGGCCCTGAATGGAGCCCTTTCAGGCGCACGTGTTGATGGAAGAGATTAACGAAGGGGGCCCGGAGGCTGCGGATTACCCACAGTGCCTCTGGGCCCGCCCCACAACGACCCGCCTTGTCTTCACGGAACGGGCCCGTCATTATTTCAGTAAACTACCTGTGAGGGCGGGGCCAGGTCACGGCAGCTAATTAACCCCCCACCCCTGACCCGAGTCATCAGGTACAGACACACAGGCCACCAGTGACACGAACTGGGAACAGCCATACGCTGAAAGCACTTGTTACTCACAGGTTATTTTTTACACGGTAGGCAAAAAAAAAAAATCACGTCACATATAAACCAACTGAACAAAGAGGGCATTTGAAGTGGAATCAGAGGAAAATGCCAGTAGTGGCACTTGTGAGAAAAACATATGAAGCTCATATGAAGGTGTTTCAGACCCATAAAGCAGCACTGGAGACACATACATTAAAAACAAGAAGCGCACACAGAGTGTATAAGACAGCCAGTATGTACCAGACATGGGTGAGATAATTATTTGAAATACTAAAGACACCGTTAAAATTGCTGCAGATTCCTGACAAGCTGATAAGAAAAAATATTTTCATAAATACTCAGGATAAAGTTCTGATTTCATATGATTGCACATTTTGGCAATAAATGTTCCGCTGACCATTTTCAGGGATTCATCTAACTGAAATCCGGAATGGCCGCAGTGTCTTTTTCAGTTTGTTTCAGCACATGCTCAATTCACAACATTGATATGATAATGACACTCATTCTCACAACTTCTGAAGGCATAAACTGGTTGCAAAATATGAGGAAACAAAAAAAAAAAACCAACACAACAGGATGGGAACCTGATGTAAAGAGTCATTTAAAACGTATCTGAGCCTCGTCTGGCACGCATACAGTAAATAAAATGAAAAGATTAAGAGTTGACTGAGCAGTACAGGGCCCTGGAATGAGAGGATTAGGATGTGGGTGAGCAGTACAGGGCCCTGAAATGAGAGGATTGGGAGTTGGGTGAGCGGTAGAGGGTACCTGTGGCACTGGTGCCAGGTCCAGGACTCGCGGCCGGCCCTGGGGCGGAAGTCGGCCTTGCCCAGGTTGAGGATGCGGGAGGAGAAGCGCAGGAGGCGGCGGTGCCCGTACGGCCAGCGCATGCGCGCGGCGGACGACGACAGGCAGTTCTCCTCGTTGGCGCAGGTAAGCAGGTGCAGGGGGCGGTCCTCCAGGTACGCCGTCTCCTGCACCAGCTGGGCGTCCATCACCAGGTCTGGAGCCGCTGGCAGGGGGCAGGGAGCCAAGGATCAGCCAACAGTGAGCTAACCACCAGCTAATAACCAGCCAACAACCAGCCAACAATCAGTTAACAAACAGCCTACGATCAGCCAATAACCAGCCAATGATCAGTCAACAATCAGCCAATGATCAGCTAACAACCAGTCAACAATCAGCTAACAACGAGCCACCATTCAGCTAACAACCAGCCAATGATCAGCTAACAGCCAGCTAACAATCACCTAACAACCAGCTAACGATCAGCCGGCAACCAGCCAACGATCAGCCAACAACTAGCCAACAATCAGTGAACGATCAGGTAACAACCAGCAAACAATCAGCCACCAACCAGCAAACAATCAGCCACCAACCAGCAAACGATCAGCCAGCAACCAACTAATGATCAGCCAACAACCAGCCACTGATCAGCTAACAACCAGCCAACAATCAGCTAACAACCAGCCAACGATCAGTGAACGATCATGTAGCAACCGGAATTGGGGGGGAGCACACTTACCCTCGGCACAGGTGACCCCAGCGGACCGGGCGGCGCCCCCCCGGGGGCAGTACACGTTGCCGTTTCGGCGGCACTGCTGGATGGACAGCTCCGTCCCGATGCAGTGGGTCCCGCTCAGGAGCACCTCGCTGGCGCCTGGGTCTCCGGGCCAATACCAGGTCTCCTGTGATACACACACATGCATGCGCACACACACACACACACACACATGCACATATACACACGCACGCGCACACACGCAGGCACACACACACACACACGCACACACACGCACACAGGCACACACGCACACACACACATACACACACACATGCACATATACACATGCACGCACACACACGCACACGCACACACAAATACACACACACACACATGCACATATACACATGCACGCACACACACGCACACGCACACACACATACACACACACACACACACACACGTACGCGCACACACACACACACACACACATACACACACACACACATGCACACACACACACGCATGCGCACACACACACACACACATGCGCACACACACACACACACACATGCACATATACACACGCACGCACACACACGCACACGCACACACACATACACATATACACACACACACATGCACACACGCACACATACACGCACGCACATGCACACACAAACACACATGCGTACACACACAGGCACATCGGTATATATATCAGCACATCAGTATATCTCATATCCCTGACTCGACTATGCTCACCAAGCTAAGCATGCCAACAGCACACTATTTCTTCAAAGTGCCCTGAACAATGGTCATAAAGGAACACCCACCTATAGAAACTCTGACATGTACGAATCATCACTTTTCTGTCATCCCAACTGGTGTGTGGCATGATGCAAATGAGCGTTTTTGCCCTTGTCCAAGCAAAAAAAAAAAAATTATTTTTAAGATTTTCTTTTCCTGGCATTCTTATATACAAGCAAATTGAGCTTAAGAACCTGCAATTATCCTCCTTCGGGGAACAGCACAGAAGGCCATGAAAGCCAAACGGCGTCCAGAAGATTAAATCAAACAAAAACGCCCCTAGAAGCACATTAAACATGGCTTTGACCGGCACAAGTGAGCCTGCAACACAAAGCTCAGTGAAATACGTCTAAGGGAAATAAAAAGGAGCCATTAAAAATGGCTGTGAAATGGTGCGTACTCATATATTTTTGGAAAAGGACAAACTGGTTCTTTCTGATGGACGCTAAGAGCGGGTACAATATTATAAGCCAGAGGAATCCCAGAGGGCTTTGCACAGAAGCACGCCAGCCTGAACGGTTCCTTGTGATTTTTTTTTGCCTTTTTTTACGCATCACAGCTCAACAGAAACGTTTCTGTCGGGACTTTTGGTGTGGACACTGTATTTAATATCTTATTTTTCCACCCTTATTCTATTCCAGTTCTGCAGCTGTACACGCACACACACACCACACAGCACTGGTCAAAGCAACAGCTATGAAAAATAAAACATCTCATAATCGCGTTCAGTCAATTTCTGATAGTCAGGTAGCTCAGTGGTAACGTTGTTTCCTTGTACATGTGCGGAAAATAACAAAAATCATTTACCACCTGCAGAGCTGTAGCCTAGCTACCAACAGGGTAAAGAATCTCACCTGGTGTGCACTAGCTGCAGAGTCGTAGCCTAGCTGCAGACAGGGTAAATAATCTCACCTGGTGTGCACAAGCAGCAGAGCTGTAGCCTAGCTCCAGACAGTATAAAGAATCTCACCTGGTGCAGAGCTGTAGCCTAGCTACCGACAGTATAAAGAATCTCACCTGGTGCAGAGCTGTAGCCTAGCTACCGACAGTGTAAAGAATCTCACCTGGTGCAGAGCTGTAGCCTAGCTACCGACAGTATAAAGAATCTCACCTGGTGCAGAGCTGTAGCCTAGCTACCGACAGTGTAAAGAATCTCACCTGGTGCAGAGCTGTAGCCTAGCTACCGACAGTGTAAAGAATCTCACCTGGTGCAGAGCTGTAGCCTAGCTACCGACAGTGTAAAGAATCTCACCTGGTGCAGAGCTGTAGCCTAGCTACCGACAGTGTAAAGAATCTCACCTGGTGTGCTTGAGCTGCAAAGCCGAAGCCCAGTTGCCGGCAGACGACCATGGCCTCGTTGATGCCCCAGTTTTCGCTGCAGACCGCGCCCCAGCGTTTCCGGCCCCCCACGTCCATCAGCACCTCCACGCGGCCCTCGCCTGGCTGCCTCCCCCCGGCCAGACGCACCTGAAACAGGACCAGGGGCCCAGAGAGAGGCTGGCCTCTTACTCAGAGCAAACTCGCGTTACACCACGACACGGTTTTATCTGCAGATGGGGCTGCTCCAAGATAACAGGCATTCAGAACCTCCATACCCCCATGTCTTTGTAAAAAATTAAAGATTAAAATGCGCTCTGATGCATGTGTTAAAATGAGCTCTGATGCATGTGTAAAAATGCGCTCTGATGCATGTGTTAAAATGAGCTCTGATGCATGTGTTAAAATGCGCTCTGATGCATATGCGCCCTGATGCCTGTGTTAAACTGCGCTCTGATGCATGTGTTAAAATGCACTCTGATGCGTGTGTTAAATCGCGCTCTGATGCATGTGTTAAAATGCGCTCTGATGCGTGTGTTAAAATGCGCTCTGATGCATGTGTTAAAATGCACTCTGATGCGTGTGTTAAATCGCGCTCTGATGCATGTGTTAAAATGCACTCTGATGCGTGTGTTAAATCGCGCTCTGATGCATGTGTTAAAATGCGCTCTGATGCAATGTGTTAAAATGCGCTCTGATGCATGTGTTAAAATGCACTCTGATGCATGTGTTAAAATGCGCTCTGATGCATGTGTTAAAATGCGTTCTGATGCCTGTGTTAAATCGCGCTCTGATGCATGTGTTAAATCGCGCTCTGATGCGTGTGGTCGGGCTGCCTGTCAGGGGCCTCACCGTGCTCTCCAGCCCTGTTTTGGGCACATTGCAGCGGACCGAGGCGTCCTGGCCGTGTTTGCAGGTCCTGGGGGTGACCTCACGGTAGTAGCAGTTCATGATGGAGCTCTCCGTGCCCAGGCACTGCACCGAGTTCATGTGGATAGGGCCCGTGCCTGCAAGGAAAGCCAAGCAGTTCCAGTAGCTCGTTAGCACATTAGCTGCAGTCCCAGCTGGGGAGCCACATTCATCCAAGGTTCTTGCCAACAGGCAAGGTTCTTGCCAACATTCCTGTCCTTAGAAGGTAAATGGTCCATAAACCTAGTGTGGAGGTGCACATGGGAAAGAGATGGCTGTAGTCTCAGAATCCAAAATGGCAGACTGTGAGAGATCTCTCGATATTCGCACCGGACCGTCTGGAAAAAACAGCAGCAATAGACACACCCAAGGTGTGCAGGGGAGACACCCTCAACCCCAGAGAGCAAAAGCTGGAATTGAGACATCTAGAGGGGTGGAGAGACATTTTGACATACCCAGACTAGGTTATCCCCAATATAGCTCAGGTTCCACCCAGATATTGTCAGTCTATGTCCTAGTTGGCTGGAAAACTTTCGCTGTTCAACCAAATGTAACCTGGTTTTCACCTGAACACCTTAAATGGTTTTTCCACTTTTACCACAAAAATGTTGACTGGGACTGGTCCAAATCTCTAAGCACAGTTAGCCAGTCTCTCCTTAGTCTCCGGCTTCACTGATTTAATTTGATTGGTTAGTCGTTAGTTCTGTTACAAAGGGCAGATTTACAGCTCTTAACGGCTCTCCTTTTGCCAGGCTTGTAGCAGAGAGGAGTAAAGACTATAGTGCAATCCAGGCTCACGAGGCCATTGTGGTGGAGGTGGAGGTGGAGCAAAGCTCGATAAACATTGTCTGTGTTTGTTTTCAAACCCAACACGCTTGTCCCAAAAAACTTGGCTTTGTGTCTGTTTGGTCTCGCTGTCTGGCGGCTTTGTTGTGACGATAAGAACTTTGTTCTTACAGTCATGATTCCGCCACAGACCATTACCGCCATTCTTTCTTGTCTGCAGATGGCGTTTGACCTCTCTCTCTCCCCCTCAGGAGACCGCATCCAACCAGGCCAAAACTGGGTGAGAAACAGCGAACCCCAAACATCAGGAGTCAAAGACCAGGGGAGGACCCTGAGAAAACAAGTTCATTCAACAAGTTCGTGTAACATTCGAGCTACATTTTCACATCGCTACAATGCTACTGCGCTGCTACGCAAATCACACAAACGTTAGGCGTAGAGTACGCTGCCCAAACGTTAGGTGTACGCCGCACAAACGTTAGGTGTACGCTGCACAAACGTTAGGTGTACGCCGCACAAACGTTAGGTAAACGCTGCACAAATGTTAGGCGAAGGCTGTGAAAGGAGTAACTGAGTACCGTCTCACTGCTCAGAGAGCAGAGGTGAACCCCAGCTTGCTAAATGTAGTCCAGGGGAGCAGGTCAAAACATCTGGGATGGGGGTGGGGTGTGGAGGGGGGGGGGGGGGGCTCAACCAATCACAGACCAGCAGGAGCGGCAACTTGCTGTTCATACTATCGGGGCGACTGTGATTTTCACCCTGTGCATCTGCGTCGGGGCCACAGTTCTGAGAACTGCAGCAGACAGGAAACAAATGACTGGAAATCCTGCCTTAAATACAAGAAGCTCCCATTCAGAGGCAGGGAGAAAATTACACACACAGACAGACAGAAACCACCGTACATTTGAATGTACACCAGCAGTTTAAAATGGGAAATGTACAGAGGAGGACTGCCCCTGTAATTTAGGCAGCTCATGATGTGAACAAGAATCTCGGCATGTGTGTGTAATTTTGTCTCTGTTTTTTTCTCTTTTTTTACCCCTTCATCTCAGAAACACCGCCGTCTTCGCTACACCAGTAGAACATGGCAACCGGCTGAACGCAGACGGAAACGAGAAATTCAAACTGAGCCTAGGAAAACTGATGTATGTTCGTATACACATACTTGAGGGATTTAAATTACTTTAGACAAATGCTTTAGAGAAGCTTTGGCAAGAATTGCTGCCTGTGCAATGTGCAACCTTAGGTTTGTTCCAGAATCTATGGCGACATTTGGTGTACCCAGTAAAAATCTACCGAATTCCACTAGAAAAAAAATCTGGGAAACTGTCCCTAAGAAAATCGACAGCTTTGACTTTCTGAATTGATCTGATCTGTCTGTCCCTCTCTCTCTCTCTCTCTCTTGCTCACACACACACACACACACCCACACAAACACAGGCAGTCAGGCAGACACATGAAAATGTATTACACCCAATAATGCGGAATGGCAGCCAACGCTGAAAGACGGGAGGATCAGGACGGTGTTAGCAGCCATGGAAGACACACTTAAGGGATGAGCGTTCTGCGGCTTCCGGAGCGTAACCCACACATTTGCCTTTTTTTAAGATTAAACGAGCCCGCTCCTGTTTTCATCGTGTTCTGCTTTTGTGGGACGGCCGCCGCCTGTAGTAATGTACTGTCTGAGGAGCAGGTTAAAATCCCTTCTCCCCGCTGATGCCAAGACTGGATTCAGCATTCCCAGGCCTCCACTTCCACATCTCTGCCCACTCGGAAGAAGCTCCACCTGAGCTGACCCGATTGGACGCTTTGATTCTCTCAGATCCCAGGTAAGGGCGAGCAGTGTTCGCACAGCAGGTGAACGGTGTTGATTAGTGCTTTGATCAGATCCCAGGTAAGACCTAGCAGTGTTCGCACAGCATGTGAACGGTGTTGATTAGTGCTTTGATCAGATCCCAGGTAAGGGTGAGCAGTGTTCGCAGAGCATGTGAACGGTGTTGATTAGTGCTTTGATCAGATCCCAGGTAAGGGCGAGCAGTGTTTGCACAGCACGTGCGCTGTGTTGATTAGTGCTTTGATCAGATCCCAGGTAAGGGCGAGCGTTGTGCCGTGTGGCGTGGCGTCTCCAGGTGAGCAGCGCAGGGGGGGGGCTCTTTGTTCTCTTTGTTGCCGGGGTCCTTGAGTGGCAGCTCGGTTGCCACGGTTCCCTTCACCACAGAGTGCGAGAGCCAGCCATGCGAGGACAAGCGGGGGAAGATAGGACTCCTTTCATCCGCCGGGAGTCTGGGCATGCTCAGTGCAGTCTCCAGACACACGAGCGAGGTCAGTCGCATTTTCACTCAGGGATTCTTGGCCCTGAAGCATACTCTTCCTGAAGACATTAGCACAGCAAATATTTTTTTCCTTTCAAAAGATGTTGGTATGGATTCAATCCAAATTTGCCCTGAACCTGAACTGACGTGCAAATAAAGTGCATGTGGGTCTTCAAAAAAGGACAAACGTTCATTGAATCCAAAACATGTTCTAACGAACTTGCTATTTAACTCTGCGGCGGGATGCCTTGGTGGATCACAGGAGGGGATGGAGCGAGTGGTGAGATACATTATAAAAATAACACGCAGTATATAATGTACTTTCCACTCGTATGCACGCCGGTCTGCACCTGTACCAGCTAGTCTACACACACGTTTGATCTTTAGAAGCTGTTTCTGTTCCATATTTGAACATATGTCTGCCCACAGTTTAAACATGGCGGACCACCAAAAAAATGCAGTCACTCTTTAAGTGGGCTGTGGCTCAGAATGTTCGGTAGGCAACGGAATAGATCATTAAGCTTCCAGAACATCAAGGACAGTGAGGTCATATAGATATACAGTAGGACCATAGATGGTAGAGAAAATAAAGACCAAGTCACTGCAAGGCCACCCATTGAATCTCCACGGGGGTTTTGTGAAAAGCATTTTGAAAGCCCGGGAAGTGCAGTTTGTAGGTGCCGCCATGTTGTCATGAAGCTGTCTCCTATCCGCCTGAATGAAGCCGTCTCCTCTCAGCCTGAATGAAGCTGTCTCTTATCAGCCAGAATGAAGCTGTCTCCTATTGGCCTAAATGACACTGTCTCCTATTGACCTGAATGAAGCCGTCTCCTATCAGCCTGAATGAAGCTGTCTCCTATTGGCCTGAATGAAGCTGTCTCCTCTCAGCATGAATGAAGCTGTCTCCTATTGACCTGAATGAAGCTGTCTCCTATTGGCCTGGATGAAGCTGTCTCCTCTCAGCTTCCTCCTCAGCCGGCCAAGCAAACGCGGAGAGGACTCCGCAGAAAGCTCTTTTTCCCTGGAGTCTAATCAGCGGGACGGTTTCCGGTGACAGTTAAGAGGCGGGTAAAGATAGAGGTCGGCGGCGGCGGGGGCGGGGGCGGGGGCGGGAGGCGGGAGGCTCTCATTATGAGCGCGCGCGGTACCAGGCCGCGTGTCCGGCACAGGAAATCCACCCTCGTTACGGCCCCTCCCCCGTCTGCGCCCTTTCTCTCATTTGGACGCTAATGTGCGCCCTCGTCTCAGGACATGTGTTTTTGTGGCCTGGAGCGCACCGGGCTAAATTACACACGAGTGTAAAACGGCAGCCGTGACAGCAAGTGTTATGGAAATAAAGGCAACTTTCATCTTCAGGGGATGTGGCCGGACCAACAGTAAGGGCTTGTACAGGGACAACACCGTGTTTAGCACACGCATCCAGAGAGGCTGGGACAATTTTTACACAGAATGCATTCATGATATGTACTGAAGCAAATCAGGCTAAGTACCTGTAGCTTGTTCAGTGGTACAGCCGCAGTTCCCCATCTGGGATTTGAACCTGCAACCTCAGAGTCACCAGCCCAGTTCTCTAACCGTTACAGTACACTCCACCCAAAGGGGCAAACAGAGAGCAAACCGGAAGCCTCAATCCCAGGAAAAGCTGACTGACATTTTGAGACACAGCGCAATATCTCGCCACTCCCAGTCCTGAGTCTGCCCACGTTTTGCTTTTTGCCGTACAGCAGAATGAACAGGAGAACACAGAAGGACTGCAGGAGGAGGAGAGAGCAGCGGCGAGCCTGAATGAGCTTAAATCCCTGAGACACGGAGAAAGACCCAGCCGCTGAGTACAGGCAGGCTCCGTGAGCGTATCCCTGAAAATACCTTCTGAAGCATCCAGAGTCTGAAATGAGCTTATCACCCAGTCAGGAGGTCATCGGAGTGCATGTTACTCAATCAAACAGGAGTTTTTTTTGGGACCTTAGTTTTGCTCGACGCTGTCTAATAATCTTCCAGGACAGAAGATTTCCTCCGTGGATTAGGAGAGAGAGAGACGTCAGCTGCTCGAGTTGGCAAGACCTGATTCGACAGCACAGCTAGTTTCGCCTTCCGCTGAATCGTTGACGTTGAGTGAAACGTTATCCCTGCCTTTCCCCAAAGGGCTCAGTCAGGTGGATGCCCAGCAGGCACTACAGATCCCCAATGCCAAAACAAACTGGTGCGCACCTGCAGTTTTAGCTGAAAGCGGCTAGCCGCCCAGCGACCTCTCCCGCCCCCTTCCTGCTGTCATCTCCACGGCAACAGTTTGTGGCGGCAGGTGGATCAGATCGCGGCCCGATCAAAGCGCGGTAAAGAGCAGATAACGCGCGATGGAAAAAAAAAAGCTCATCGGAGGATTTCGACTTCATGCAAATTCTCCCGAGATTCAGAGGCAGAAGGGCTTGGAGTGACTCAGATAAGCCGCCAGGCTCAGAGGCTCCCTCAGATGTGCGTGGAATCCGTAAACAAATACCTCAAAATACCTCAAAGACAAAGTCTCCGTAAACACCAACACTTCCTGGCCCTACTTAACTTAGCAGGGGCGCTTCTCAAACACTCTCAGACCCTCACCTCCACACACACCCACCCCCCAGTTATGGTGGTCACAGGAAGTTCACCTGCCCAAATATCTAAATCTGATTAATGACTTTTTGAGTGTCTGAGGAATATGACTAAGACCACACGGTTCTGGGAAATATACAAAATGAACACAGTCAGGTCACACATGAAACTCCATCCAACCACTGTGCGGTCGACCTTCTGTACATTCAGCCAGTGTCAAGCTTATTCCTCACTTACAAACGTACAAATTACAATCTCGCAAGCTGATTACAGTCAGCATCTGCTGATATTAACTTAAAAAGAAACACAGTGGAACTTAAACAGAAATGTACCATTAGCTTTACTGATCTTGTCTGGCGTATTGGAACCAATGAAATACTCTCAAAAAGTGTAAACTCCACCTTCTGGTCATATTGGCAGGCTCAATTACACCAGGCAAGATCAACAGAGCACAGAAAAGTATTTGAATCCAAAACAAATACGTATTTGACCCAGGTCTGTTTGGGTGTTTGGGTTGGACAGGGCCAGCCTGGATGGCAGCCTGTACTGGCTGGTTCCTTAAGTACTTCCACACCAAAGGCTGTCACTTCTCTGAGTAAATAAATATGGGGAAATGCCGGACTGGAAGGACACATGCCATAAGAGAACAAGAAGAACGTGAGCCTTGAAGGAAAGAGAAGACGCCAAAATGCAAACCGTGTCCTTTCACAAGTACATTTCTGGTTGAATGGAATGTGCACTATGCCAAACAACAAGTTTTATGCCTTTTTCAGATGTGCCTTGCAGAGAGAAGGCCGGCCGTCACAGACAAACGAGTGAAAAAGATCTATACACGACTATCTGTCTCCACTGACGGATACAACAGATTCAAGGAATTCATAAGAGAACTTGATTCCACGTACTGCATACTCTTCCAAGGAGAAGGTGCACGCCTTCCACATTATTTTCAGAAGACATCAGTGGAAGCTAAATGTCCTCTTCAGACCATCAATGATCTTGTGCTGACAAACCCAGTACCACCAAGTCCTACAGTCTGTAAAATGTAACTTCATGGACGGAAAACTAGGGAACCAGGTTAGTTGTCCCGGAAACAGCCAGCCTGTCAGATCAGCACACCGTAGAAAACACTGGAAGGCACTGTAGCGCAGCATTGTGTGTGCGGCATCTACACAACGTTTAGCGGTACGTTCCGTTTGCCACTGGAATACACTGCAGCACTAACATACAGCAGCGCTAACATGCAAACAAGTTAAATATCACACCAATCTACAGATTTCCACATAGGAGAGCGAGAACGACAGCGCAAACGTGCACATCTCGTCGTGTTTGTCGCCGATTTATGGAGCCGTAATGTTTCTCTCCTGAGATACTCTTTCGTGTTTGATATGTTCAAATATGTCTGAACATTTGGGCCTTCATATCTCATGGAATATCTCATTCTCATATCTCATGCAATTCCATTCCTCCCTTCCATAAAATATGCAGACCAATTTGGGCATTAATATGATTGCACCTGAGATATATATATATATAATTTTTTTTTCATGAATATTTCACACATTTAAGCTAAATATTTAGCGTAGCAGTTTTAGCGGCTGTGCCGGTAGCGGGTCTGACCTTGTCCCATGTAGGCCCCGGTCGGGGCCTCCCTGGCGGTGCCGAATCCCAGCTCCCTGCACACCACGCTGGCGGAGGTGAGGTCCCACAGGTGGTCGCACACGGTCCCCCACTTCCCCTCCCGCAGCACCTCCACACGGCCCTCCCCCAGCCTCGGGCCTGCCTTCAACCGCACCACCGGCTGGGGGGGGGGGGTGGGGAGAGAGAGAGGGAGAGAGAGTGATTGGGGGGGAGTGGGGGGGGGGGAGTGAGGGAGGGAGAGAGAGAGAGAGAGGGGGGAGAGGGAGGGAGAGAGAGAGGAGAGAAAGAGAGGGAGAGAGAGTGATTGGGGGAGTGAGGGAGGGAGAGAGTGAGAGAGAGGGGGGAGAGGGAGGGAGGGAGAGAGAGGGACGGAGGGACAGAGAGAGAGAGAGAGAGACAGAGAGAGGGAGAAAGACGTGTGCTCGTCATCCAAAGCAACGGTCGTGCGTGTCCTTACGCACGTTTACACATTCACTTGGGCTATTCCTGTAACTCCAAAGTCCGATTTGCATCTGTCTACATCAGTACGATCTGTACTCACATCTGCATGATCTGTACTCAGGGTTTGGTTCAGTGGTTTTGTAAAACCATTTCTGCAAGCTGCAGTTAAACAATTCCAGACCTTTGATGCAATCTGTCACACCAGAGCCTACGGGGCTGGGTGCGGTATTTATTGCTAGTACATAATGCGACTTGAGACTGCAGTGACAGGAGATGGAAAGGGTATGAAATCCTGGCAGAGATAAAGGTCCCTCATAGTCACCCAGTTGAATACTGCCGCGCTAACATGCTAACATACTGCAGCGCTAACGTGCTAACACCCTACAGCTCTAACATGCTAACGTACTACAGCACTAACATGCTAATGTATTACAGCACTAACATGCTAACACACTGCAGAGCTAACATGCTGACATACTCCAATGCTAACGTGCTAACGTTTTGCAGCACTAACGTGCTGACACACTGCAGTGCTAACATGCTAACAAACTGCAGCACTAACATGCTAGTATACTTCAGTGCCAACATGCTAACACACTCCAGCGCTACCATGCACTGCAGCTTTAATAAGCCAGCGCAATGCAGCATTAACATGCTAACACACTGCAGCGCTAACGTGCTAACAGATACATTAGGCTTCTCACCACCCCGGGGTGTGGGGCCTGGGGCCGGCCGGAGGAGATTCGGGCGAACTGGGGCCCGGGGACGCAGCGGGCCACGGCGTGACGCCCGTTCCGGCACGGGACGGGGCTGCGCGGGATGGACAGCTGGGCGTGGCACTGCGCCAGGCTGAACTCCGTGCCCAGGCAGTGCACCTTCTCTACCCAGAATCCCTTCTTCCCGGCCATGATGCTCAACCTGCAGGTGGAGAGAGGAGATGTGGGCTGGGGCTCTCCGGTGTGTAAATCCCAACTGTAATTCTTATGTGCAGAACGTTTCAAGAAAAGGAAATTACAGTTGTGCGTTTAACATTTTCACTTCAGGGAGTCCTCAGAACAAAAAAGTATAAACAGTCAAATACACAAGTGAAAACAAAAACTCACCTGGTGGCTGGATCTTTGATCTTTGAGTCCCATATTTTTCTGTAAAAGATCATTTGTGGTTAACAGGTGAAAGGTAAGCACATCTTGCCTGTCACAGTTACAAATTAAAAGACATACTTGCACATCACCACTGAAAGATTGGCATATAGGCTGAAGTGCACTATATTTGAAGGGCACTGTGTTTCATAGTTAAAGACTGCGCTTTTGGGATGTTACCATGCATTTATGGTGGATCTTAGGGTGCCACTGAAAGAAATAGAAACCGGTATTCCTAGCTGTATAAATAGGCCTGTATTCAATCAACGTTTGTCCTTAGGGTTGACTTATAAATAAACATTTTGTTTGTTTCTTCACGAGTAAACAGCCAGGCTGGGCTGCTAAACTGTATGTTTTTAAGGCAAAGTTAAGAATAAATATTGGTTGAATTGAAGCTGTGTGTGTGTGAACCCAGGCCCTGTGTGAGCAGCAATCCTAACAGCGAACATCTCACTAAGAACACAAAATGAGAGTGCAGAAAATGCAAATCTGTGGAGAGATTACACTATCACCACCATCCAGCCAATCAGCTTGTCTCAATCATTCTCCATTGTCGCCACCATCTAGCCAATGAGCTTGTCTCACTCATTCTCCACTGTCACCACCATCTAGCCAATCAGCTTATCTCACTCATTCATACTGGACATCCCTGCCTCATGTAAAGGATCTCATGTTCATATTAATGTTTGGAATCACAAGTGAGCCAAATTCAGAATATATATTGAGTTTTATGAATACTAATGTGTATATAATTACACATTAATAATACAGTGGATATATACAGTTTATATAGAAATAACAAGTGTAAAGTGTGACTAAGTGTTACAAAGTGTACCCTTGAAGAAAGTGGGAGGGGGAGCAAAGACAGATGGAAATTTGGTTCAAATTTAGAGAAGGAAAATAGGTGCTATTTGCTCACAACATCTGCAGTATCCGTGTAGATGTGTAAGGTAACGAAGTCCGGGAACAGGGATGGGCCCCGCTTTTGGGAAATGCGAATGAGAACTTAAACACACAAACACACAAACAGGCACGGTTCTGGTCCGCGTTTCCCTCACACTTTTGGGTCACGCAAACGGGAGGGGGGAGAAAGCCAAACAGCAAACAGCGTTTTAAAAAAATAAATAAAACAAAAAATGTTGATTCACAAAACACACGTTTCCTCCTGGAGCATGCATGCCTGGCATCTAAGTGCCCTGGCCAGGGGGAAGAGTTCCTGGCAGTCCGGCATGCCCCCCCCCCCCCCCACACCTGCCCCAGGACCATATCAGGCAATGGGGGGCAAGGTGGGGGGTGGGAGGGGGGCTGGTGGTCTGGCCCACATCAAAGACCCTACAGTTACAGCCGAGCGGGCGTGAGGGTTGTCCGGGGGGGTCAGCCTGAGCCAGGCCTTGCGCCGGTCATGGGCTCGGCCCTCCCGCGTCCCGCACGTCCTGTACGTCCCGTACGGACACAAACAGGTGCCTGTGCATTTTAATAAAGGGGCCCACAGTGCTGGCGCTGTTCCCCCATGTCTGGAGAAGCAGAGTGACTGCCCCTGAGCCGGGGGGGGGGGGGGGGCTCGCACGCCCAGGCCCATAAAAAAGGAGAGGGAGAACAGCAGTGTTCAAAGGGCTCTTTTGTGGCCGTGCGGTGGGCTGTGGTGTGCAGGCACGTTGTGTTCAGGTGGGTGTGTTCTGTAATAGCAGGACCTGCACCTGAAACACCCCAATAAAGGGTATATATAGACAGAGGCATATAAAATACACTACAGCCTTTTCATTGCAAGTACAGCTGGCACAAAGATGAATGTATACACAATATTTCACACAAATAAGAGAATATAATCTATGTATGCAGGGCCATGAGTAAGTATTTGCCCCCTTTCCTGATTTCCTCCATTACTGCATATTTGTCACACTGAATGGTTTCAGATCTTTAGACTAAATGTAACATTAGACAAAAGGAACCTGAGTGAACACACATTTTATTATTATTATTTAATTTATTTAATGAAAAACATTATTAAATACCCATATTTAATATATTAAGGAATTTTGGGATGGCTGGCTACTCCTAGGAAGATTCACCACTGTTCCAAGTGTTCTCCATTAGGAGATAATGGCTCTCATTGTGGTTCGGTCCCAGAGACTTAAAAATGGCTTTGTAACCCTTTTCAGCCTGTGCTTACAGAAACTGTGTGGTGACTACTTCACTTTGATGGTAAGGTTCAATATCAGTCAGGTTTAGTTTCAACAGGGCTGACTGCAATCAAGCCTGGCCGTGTTCAATCAGCTGAATCTAATGGTCAATTACAACTGGTTGATTGAGTAACTAAGGGTGCAATTACTTTTCCACACGGGTGATATGGGTGCTTGATCATTCAATAACAGAAGAAATCAGAAAGGAGACAAATACTTCTTCACAGCACTGTAAACACACACATACACACACTAACACATGGTTAAGATAATACTCAATTCAGGTATAGTTTCTGATATTAAATAGTGTCCAGTTCATGGCCTCACCAGCATTACTCCAGTTCATCACTCTTCACTACAGATTATAGCTGTGTGCAAATGAGCAGGAAAGCAACATACAAGACCAGCAAGATCACAGGCTCAGACCACATTCACTGCACTGCAGATGAACAAGCCTTTAAAAACAAACACACAGGAAGTGGCCACGATGTTATTCTAAACTGGAACAGGAAGCTGGACGGTCAGGTGACAGGAAGGGAGCATGAAAGGCAACCGTAATTCCAAACCCGGTTTTTTTTGGATGCAGAGGCACTGCCGCTGCGGCTGGTGCGGCTTTTAATTAGTTCCCACTGTCCTACCTGCCCGTGTAATTAGGCATCCTGCCTCACCCCTGGTTTACAAACCCCAGGAAGAGCTAAATGACACGGCCAGCCCGCCTGTTTGGAGAAAACAGCCACGCTGCTGTGTTTGGCTTCACTTTTTACTCTCTACTCTCATTTCTTGTGTCTGTAACAACTGTTGCTTTCCCTGACTGACAGCTGCTTGATTTATACCTGCCAGCAGATTTGTGTGAGAGTGAATCTCTACCTCTGTCAGTGACTGATTTCAAGCATGTTTGTGTGAGATTGAACCCCTGTATAAGACCGAAAGCTCTTTGACAGCACTTCTGTAGAGTTCCCAAGCTCAGCTGTAAAATATGGGGGAAAATCTGTAGTCCAAAACTTCACATGGAGTCCAAAAATAAACCTGCATATCGTGTTTAACAAAGACAGAGATGAATACCGTTTGACCGACTCACTCCACTGTTCTGACAGGTAACAGTAGAAGCATCTGAAGCTAGGCTAGGCAGCTATGCCACAAAAAGGTGGCTTCTCCCAGAACTCGGCTGTAGCATATATCCATCCAGGGACCAGACCAGACCGAGAGGCCACAAGCTTCCCTCACGAAGAGGCCACAAGACTCCCTCATGAAGAGCACCCCACCCAGGACACATCCTATAGTCCATGATTGCTGGCTGGGTGCCAGTCACATTATACAATATTTTGATTGCAGTCTCAAGTTCCCAAGGGTCAAACATGCTCAACATAATGTTGCCCGGGTTATAGCTAGGCTCGGGGGGGATTCTGGGCTCGAACCCTTTAATTAGCCGGGTGCCATGGAGACTGAGGGCACCCCCCCCTGCTGACACCACAAGCCTGCTGGGTGAGACCCAGGTTTTGTGGGACATTAACGCCAACCTGCCCGCACACAGTGCCCCCCCCCACCCGCAGCGATCACAGATCAAGGGTGTAAATTAGAATTCCTGGAGGGGAGAAAATTTTTGGGTAATGAACATATCTGCGAGACCACATTAAAGTCCTTTATGAGGACGAGCTGCATTCCTTAAACTGTAAAGCAGAAATGATTTTAAAAAATAGATAATCGAGGGAATTCCAGAATGCAGAGACGCAGTGGTCCCAAACCTGCTGCCTGGAACAGGTCTCCCGCCCCACACACAATGGAGAAAAGGTTAATGTAACAACAGGCTAATCAAGCAAAACGGGGTCATAATCCCTAAATGGCAAAATGGCAGTCTCCACAGACAGCAGTCCGTGCTGACACAGCAGGGCGCAACTGAAATTTAGCTATGCTGCACACGCACGCAAACACACACACACACACCCACACACACACACACCACATACACACACACTCACACAAACATACACACTGAGTCACACACACACTCATGCACACACACACACACACCACATACACACACTCATGCACGCACGCACACACGCACACACACTCACATACACACACACACACACCAGGCACCCACACATGAACAAACATTCACACACACACACATCCACACACACACGTGCAGCTCATCCAGCACACACAGAGCAGAGGTGGCCTTAGACCTAACGCACGGTTCTGAGCGTGTGCAGATCCCCTGTAGGGGGGCGGGGCCATCTCAGAACCAGACAGGATGAAGATGTCGTCTGTCGTGCGCGCAGCAGGTAGACGTCGCGAGATGACACGCGTCTGGCGCTATAAACGGCTCTTTAGTGCGGTCTTTCTCTCTTTGTTTGTTTTTCTACCAAAGAGCCCTACTGCAGTCCCTAATTAGAGAGGGAAACGAGGTCTGATGACAGCGAGCTGCAGTCTTCCACAACAATGTCCTTTCATCCGTTTCCTGTCCGGATGAGGGGGTGGTTTCGCCCTCTGATGCACCCCACATGACCCCAGCGAAATCACACGGAGGACGATCCCTGCAACTGCAGCTGAGAAAAAGCCACGTCTTTCAAGGAACACCAACTTCCCCTTACTGTGTTATCCTCAATACATGAGGTTGGGCTGTCTTTTGTAACACATAAATAAAAACAGATCTCTCCATTACACTTTCTGTTTTTTTTTAGCAGTTGGTATCTGAAACTGACTATGACGGAACTGTACTGTTTATGAGCACTGCACTGGACTCTAATCCAAAACTGAGATCCCAGTCCTGTTTGATGGTTCCATTATTAACAGCACCACACTCTATTATTCCCTGCTCTTGGCTAGGTACCCAATGAAATCAGCAGGAACCAATGGGTGGTGCTAGGCATACAACAGGCTGCCGATTGGTCAAAAGCAATCGTCACAGAAATGATGTCACCATAGCGGTCCACAGCTTTTGTCTCTACAGATAGCACTGCCCACTGAATTGTACAGGTAGGTAACTCCTCCCAACTCCTCCCACATTCACAGTTCTCAAAAGTTTGGTGGAACTTCAGTGATGGTTTCCATACTCTTTACGCGACGGAAGAACACCTCTCTATGTCCTCTTCCAAGCAAACAGCTACGAAAGCATGCAGAAAGGTTGGCAAAATACTAAAGAACCTGCTGACATTTCAAACTCACACGTTCAAGGTTAAATTATTCAGATGTCTGCTAAATAAAAAACTATGGTTTTTTAAATGCAAATATGCAGATAACCAGCTGCCTTCGGATACGCTCTTCCTGCAAGAACAGCGTAGGTTTGAAGGTTCTATGTAAAGCTGGGCAGGTCATTAACACAAGGCCAAAGCCCCCCTACCCACCGCTCCACAACCCACCACGGAGATATCTGTCATTCGACTTATGCAAATGCCTTGTGTTTATGGATCTCCTGCACTGTTTAAGGAAACCTGATGTACCGCCATTTCCATGTCTGAATTTACGTGATTTAAGTGATTTTGGACACCATTTTCCAAATCTGCATGCAAATCGAAATAAAACACGTACAGCTCTCATTTAAATATTCAACAAGTGTCTGCTCCTTGAACAGAATCAAATCTCGCCCACTGTTACTGTGTGTTCTTCTGTCGTGCTACCACCGCTTTGTTTGGTTCGATCAACAGTGGCAGCCAGTCATTCCCTGAATGGTGTGAGTCACCAATGTCTTGAGAAAGATGTTCAGGTTAACTCAGAGAACATCAGAGAAATTACACAGACTGTGATGCAGCCAAAATTACAAAAATACACGTTCTTTTTTCAGCCTTTACGGTTCTTTCCCAGCTAAACCGGGTACAATGCTTGCATTTAGAACATTTCTGGGTTGAAGGCTTGGGGCGAAGGCTTTGTGCTGATGGGGTTGTGTGACTCCGTCCTCCACGTTCTCCACAACACAGATTCGGTTTGACTGCGAGTTAATAACAGGCTGAGGCTGATCCGCACACAGACAGAGGCGATCCCGAATGTTCATATTTAGCACAGGGGTAGAGCATTCTTCCCGTAAGGCACAGAACAGCTAATGGGGGACCGTGGAAAATCCCAAAATGTTCACAGGCATATGCTGCGAGTTTTAAACGTGTTTGCAGAAATATGATGTGAACAGAAGAAGCCAGGCCAAAAGGTGGAACGAGGGTCAAAAGAGGTAAAGTCAGGGAAGGAGGTCAAGATGGGTGGCCTCGTGGTTGAATTTCGAGGGGGGTGAAATAACAATTTTCCTTTGATGTTCAGCGTGTTTCCATGGTGACCCAGAGACAAGCAAAGGAGACTGGCAGAGGAACGGCCGCGTGTTCTTAACTTCAAACACCAACCCAGTTAATTGTATGAAATTAGAGGACAAGAACCTGGTTTATGAGGACCGGCACTAAAATACACACAATGCTGCTCCAAAAAAAAAAAACGTAATTTTTGCATTAATAACATGGCCGGAAAATTCAAATAAGCCGTTAAAAAGGCTGTGACAAGAACTAGCTAGCGACACTAGCTACACGGCTATTATTTTCTACTTGCTAACATAAAGATGCTTTTGGAGGGAACAGCGGTAATAGCGTTCCTGCTAGCTGACAATTCCAAATTAGTCATCTGGGGCGAAGGAGTTTTATTCAAGCAGCAACACTTTTTCACTTCCCTCAGCACAAAACCACTGAAGCATTTCCCCCAACCAAAAAAAAACAAACACTTCTGCCCTTTCTACTGTACTGGGTTTGTATGCTGTGGAGTGTGGAAGGCATGTGTGGAAGGAGGGAGAGAGAGAGAGAGAGTGAAAGAGAGTGAGGGAAAGACAGTGAAGGAGACAGAGAGGGAGGAAGAGAGAGTGAGGGAGACAGACAGAGAGAGAGAGCGGAAGAGGAAGAGAGAGTGAGGGACAGAGAGGTGGGGTCATCCAAATTATGCCAGTTCCTTTGGGGGTGAAACCCTTGTCCACATACTTTTCAGCAGGGATGGGCATGATTTCAAATACAGCACATGTGTCAATCATGTATGCATGTTCATGAGAGTACTTCATATGTAATGTGGGCCAGTTTATATGCTTTATTCCCTCTGCGCCATGGCAAAGCAGCCTCTGCTCCCGCCATTTTGACTTGACATTACGGATTTTTGGGTGGCATTTTGCTCCGCGGCGGCTCAGCGTGTTTTTCCCCGCCGGAGGGCTGATGGTACATGGCGGGTTTGAGACCACCGAAGGAGGCGGGGAGAAGGGCCCCACGGCGGAGGGAGGATATGGGTTTGGAGAGCGGGCAGAGCTCCGCTATTTATACCTCACAAACGGCCCCGTTTGGGCCCGCTAAAAATAATCCCCGAGGGCCCGTCTGTGTGGCACGGCGAGGGCTACAGTTCGCCCGCGCGGTCGCGCTGGCACGTGTACGCTCTGCCAGTCAGACTGCGGGCACAGCGTGCCAGTCTCACTGCGGGCACAGAGACTGCCACCATGAAGTGTGGGATCCGAGTTAGATTCCTCCCCATGGTGAGGCTCGCTGGGGAAGGGTGGGGGGGGGGGGGGGGGGGGGGGGGGGTTCATGGGATGAGCATTTCCAAATTTCACCAGCATCTAAACAGTTAAAATATTTCGGATGTGCACGTGACCCTTGACCCAGGTCAGCTGCACTGCTATCGCTTTTGTTTGTTGAAAGCAATGCACAGCCAAGGGTTCTGCTCCTGCTTTGATTGGCCGAGGCTGGCTGGCTTTGGTAATTCGGCCAATCAGCAATCTGACCTTTTAGATTTGGCACACCGCTCCACTGCACATAGCTGAGGTGCGCCACAGCGTCATAATTAAACGGAGTACGACATTTAATGCCTTTCGCTTCGGCTCGACAGGAGCGCTGTGCTGACAGATTAAACAGAGCCTTGGGGCGCTAACCAGGCTCCACCGGGACCTGCGTAACATGCAGAACGCACATGGTGCGCGACAGGGGGTCTCAAACTGAATTTCGGGAGGGCCGCAGTGTCTGTTGATTTTGGGGTGTGCTGTACAGTCCTCACATCACATCTTCTTTCCAAGTCTACGCCACTGACTGCAAACACCCCCGTAGAAATACAGACTTCCAAGAATTAAGTTCCCTGACTTACGGGGTTATTATTATTATTATTATTATTATTATTATAAATAATCACTCACACTATGCAATGGAGAAAACAATGAACATCACCTACCATACTGCTAAAACAGCAACAGCTAAAGCAGGAACCCACAGCACAGAGTTACAGGATTAGAGCACCACTGCAAGTCTAAAGCGAGGCCCAAATAAAAGCAGCGTTTATAAAACCAACTGCCAACCAACTGCCTCCACACCACCACCACTTCCTGTTTCAGTAACTGATGGTCTGCCGTAAACGACCATCAACGGGGATATTAGAGCCCGTCAAAGCAATCAAAGTCAAAGTCACTCCATTCCTCTTAAAAACCCATTCCTCTTAAAAAAGAAAAACAAAATAAGGAAATGGAGATGGTATCAGTGAGCGAGGGAAATCTCTTTATCACTTCTCAGTCTGAAGTCTATTAAGACCTGCCTGTGGGCTGAAGATAAGCCAGAACCAAGCAGAAAAGGTGACTCAAATGAGCTGTAATAGACCTGCTTGCCCCACCACCTCACTCTTATACACGTTTATTTCCCTTAAATCAATTTAAGTCCTCAGATTTCTTTCAGCATCCAGCTCAAGAAAGGCAGACATTAGCATCATCATCATCCTGACTTGCCCCAATTAATATAAAGTAATTTTCTTTTTTTTGCCGAACAGAAACTTCCAGAAGGATGTGCTTCTAGGAGGCATCACGCACAAAACTGCAAAAGAAAACCAAAATACCAAGCAGAGATTCATGTATTGATGCACCCGAAAGGAACACAGCCAACTCAGCTGTAGGCATAAGAGATGGTGAAGGCTGTGATTAGCTATTTTATGAAAAACTGGCAGGTGGATGCACAGACTATCTCTGTTGAGGATGTTGAGAACTGGAGTCCCTTCAGGGCCCAACTTTCCAAAAAACATATTTACAAAGCTTCATTTCAGACACAACGCACTCCGCACGTCACTGGGGTGGGTGTCTGAGGCTTCAAACTGCCATACCTTCTCAAACAGCCTTACCCTTTGAAGTGTTGGTTTAAAAATTCAAAATTCAAAATTCAAAGTCAGTGTTCTAGAACCCCTTTTCTGTCAATCACCAGTAGTGATTGTGACATCAGCACTAAAATGCTCAGAACATTCAGTTAAGAGCATTCTAATCACACACTTGAGATCTCACATCTTAAAAGGGTTAAACATTATTTTAGAATATTTTTTAGTTTTCACAGTTGGTAAGACGAGTTATGGCCATGATCACCACTACAGAACATCAAGTGGGCCTTTAGCATAGTCAGAGTGCGCAGCTCAATATTTGGGAAACCCTGCTCTGTATAACCTGGGACAATGAAGGTCTGGGAGGGCAGACGGTGAGGAGGGACGTACTTGTACATCTTGGCGTTGTGCTGGGCGGCGGACGGGAATCCCAGCATGCCGCACACCACCCTGCTGCTGTTGAGGTTCCAGCCCAGGTCGCACACCTGCCTCCACCTGCCCGCGTGCTTCACCTCCACCACGCCCTCCGTCACCAGGGCGCGCTTCTTGGTGGAGGTCAGGATGGGCCGCAGACGCACCTCCTCGATCCTCACCTTTCTGGCGGCCTGCGGGAGGGGAGAGGAGACGAGCGCACGCTCGCTGTCACCACTAGGGGGCACACGGGGGGGAGATACACACCACTCACTGTCACCACTATGGAGGATTATTCAGGGGGAATTTTTGCTTGCTAGTAAAGGTGTCAGTGTTGATGAGTAGAGAGAGAGTGATTTGGGAGCTCCAGGGTCTAACCCCTTCCCCTCCTCATGCACATGTGGAAGGATGCGATTCAGCACACCATCCCTCATCCAAGTGCATTCTGGAGGCGGTGAACCAAAACATCAGCCGTTGCCCCCCCCCCCCCCCCCCCACCCCCCCCCCCCCCCCACCTCACTACCAGCCCCTGCTGACCACACCTCCATTGGGAAGAAACTGCATGTCCCTGTGAATGCCCTGAAAGGTGAGAAGCTTCATGCTCATGCTACCAGTCTGGGACTTTGTAAAATAAAGAGTCTACCTTTGGAAGTAGTTGGGGGTCCCCTGGTTGGGGGGGGGGGGGGGGGGGTGTCCCCTGGGGGGCAGGTGCTCTACAGAGGGGGGTGTATTCCCCCTGGAGGGGAGGGGGGGGTGGTTTGGGGTCCCCTGGTCAGGGTGGAGGGGTGGGGAGGCTCACCTGACCGTGCAGGCTGTTGGAGAGCTGCTGCCTGAGGGGCGGGCCCAGGTGCGAGACGTCATTGCCCGTCCTGAGGGTGGCGCTGTTGCCCAGCCGCGCGGTGTTCTCCCGCCACTGGCGGGTGGCGCTGCTGTTCCGCCGCAGGGCGATGGGGTGCCCACGGTGGTACCCGGGCCGCGCCTTCACCTTCTGGTGCTGGTGCCCGCCGTCCAGGCGCTGCTCGTCCCCGCACACCACGCCCAGGTCCTCCGTGTGCCGGCAGTCGTGCACGCCCCAGCCGTTGGAGCGGCAGTCCGTCAGCGAGCTCTCCGTGCCCGAGCAGCGCACGTTATCCAGCCAGATCGGGCCTGGGGGGGGGGGGGGGGCAGCCAATCAGCCAATCAGCCAATCAGCCAATCAGAATTCTGCCTTTCCACACCCACAAAAATACACACCAGGGGTCTGTATCACTAAGCACGGTTACTGAGTTAGCTGGGTAAACTGCACTGAGTAAAACCTGGAATAGCTCTTTTTACTTCAGTCCATGTTCCAGGTTTGGGAGGGTTTCCGGGTTTTACTCAGCGCAGTTAGTCGGCTGACTCAGTGATCCTGCTTTGTGATACAGGCCCCAGAAAGATCAATATGACTGTAGTTTCAAATAAACTAACTTTACTTGTGTGGAATAATATAAATGCAGGGCCTGCAATGCTGTGTTCCTACGAGTAAAATTTCATTTCAAAAAACGTCAGCCAAAGTTCATCACTTCAAACTTTTTTTAACAGTTTTGGTTTTGGCAAATGAAATCATGAAATGCAGGTCACATCAATTATACTGGCAAAGGTATGGCAAGGCCTGTCACAGATTCAGCCTCTCTGCACAGTTATGCAATGGGAGAGTACGCAAGGCTAAAGCACTAACAGCGAACCTTTAATGCGCGCTACCATGAACACAACTCACGGCACGGCGTGGCGAATAATTCACTACACAACCGTAAAGCTCAGAGAACGATAATGAGATTCCCAAAGCGCCTTCTTTACGGCGGCCCAGCGCGGCGGTGTATCTGATTTTCTGAGCTTTTGCTGGGACGTTTGTTTCAGGCTAATGACAGCGTTGCCTTGCCAGTTCTGCGCTGCACTTGCTGCTTTCATTTACGGGACGTTTTATTGAGCCACTAAATCTAAATTAAAGGGCAGGACGGGGAAAGCCAAAAGCAGCAACAACCGTGGCAAAAGCCTATGGATTCTACAAAATAATTTCGATTCACATTAAACAAACTTAGAGCAAGCTTCAATCATTCTGTCCATAAAAAAGAAAATACCGGGTGCTTTAAATGGCTGCTTTTGTGAAGTTATTTCAGTGTAAAGGGCACATGCAAACAGGTGCATTGACAGCTAGGCGCACTGACTGAGCATATATGACCCCAAAGAAATGACGGTGAACAAATGAACGCACCCACTTCTTAGCAGAAAGAAAAGTGAACTGAAGGAACGGGTCATGTCGTTTGTTCGATCGGTATAGCCTTCTTGTTGTCATTTGAATATAGTTATGGAACTTTTAAGTCGCAGACTACAATGCATACACATTACTTTTTATTTTCACACGCTGAAACAAAACAATGGTCGCACATTTTACAGCGAGATGGTCGGATAATGTAGAGATACACCCACATACACGTACAGTATTACTCAAACTTGCCACTGCTTCGTTCCATCTGAAATCATTCACAGGCCAAATTAACAAAATAATTTGCTAGCATATTTTAATTGTTGATTTTTTTGTATATAGTTATAACTGCATGTCAGTATATTTATTGATTGATATTGATTTATTGATTATATAGCCTCATCTTGCCTGCCCACTCAAACATTGTGCTCCTTTGATTTAATAATTAGCTTTTTTAATCCAATGGACTCGATCTGTAATCATGGTACACTGTTCTACTTAATTTTTGGATTTACAATGGTCCGTTTTATTGTATAATATATTATGTGAAAAAAAGTTATCAATGATAGGGGGTATTTTAAAATTTCTGATTAAACTCGGCGACATCGTGCTTTGCCAAGGGATTTAAACTCCACTCTCAGCAAAGTGCCGTCAAAGCCACACAGGAAAACTGAAATGGAACCGTGCCTTTCACAGATCACAAACTGAGTTAACAACAAAATCAGTTTCGTATTTGTTTTATCGTTGTTCCATATCCGTTATCTTGTGGTAGAGTACAGACTTTGCAGGCGCGAGGAGTCACTGAACGAATCACTGACGAAGGAATGCAGTCTGAACGTGGCTCGTTCGCAATTCAAAGACAACTGACAGTAGGCCTACAACTGAACGCATCCGTGAACCAATCAGTGAACGAATCTCTATCGTGAACTGAATCTAATTAGTGGAGTCACTGACAGGAAATTAAATGCCCACCTCTAGAGTTTAAGCAAGGCGAAAAATCGACGGCGGAAAAATCAAGCAAATACTTAGTTGGAGGAAGTCTAAATTGCGGACAGTAAATAGTCCAGTAAGTATGTTTCCCTGGTAGCATAACTCTTAAGTGCCGCAGCCTTAAGTACACATACTCACCCGCTCCTACCCCGTACTTGGCGCTGTGTGCCCAGGTGATTCCGTTTCGGAAACCAAGCTCGCGACACACGACGTTGGCCAATTTAATGTCGACCTCGTCGTCGCAGACGGTGCCCCACGTGTTGTTGTAAAAGACTTCAACGCGCCCTTCATTTTGAGTTCGACCGGTACCGGCCAGGCGCACACGGACCGCTGGCGCGCGGGCAGAGCGGCGGCCCGAAGATCCGGGGCTTCCGTGCGCGGAGAGAAAAAGCAAGGGGCAGACGCACAGCAAAAAGCCCAGCATCGTTCCGTAGCACCGTGGAACTTCTGAAAAGAAGAAACATGTAATGTTGGCGACATCAATTAGACCTTAAAATTAAACATGCGGTCACTGTGTTGACATGTTGCTCGCTTGTATTGTGATTATTGTATTACATTGTTTTAATACACTCCATACAAATCTGAAATACGTTCAACATTAATTTAGCCTAATGTGCCGTAGTTTTCTCGTGACAAAACAAACGCGATGCTTATCTCCCAGAAATATGTGTAGCCCTACGGGTATTTGCACAAGAAGCCTTTTCAATTAATTTATTGGGCAATAAAGCCGGTCACTGTGCCCGTGCACATCCCGTTAAAGGCCAATACTGACACCCACTGGAGACGCGGGTTGAAGCGATAACGTCAAGTTGACTGAGGAGAGAACGAGTAGGCTATATATTGTCGGAATTACTACGCCGTCACTCATACAATTGTGTTCTTAATCATCATCAACAGCAGGTCTTTCATCCAGGTGCATTAATAATATTTATTTAATCGCTACCTATAATTAGACAACTATAATTAGAAAATGATGGATTATTATAATTAATGTTTTATTGATAAGCATGTACCTATTTATTCATATTACTGGAAAACGTGATCTTGTCCTTGTTCTGACACATTAGAATAATAGTATCAAATTAATCTGGACTTCCATGTCAGGTCAAGTAATGATACATTGCAGATACATATTTGTAATAAAACGGTAATACATGTCAAGTCATGAGTATGGACAGTCAGCACAACTTTAACACAAAAAAATAAAAAAATAAAAAAGAGCAATAGGTGCCACTGTTAGAAAATATTCAAGTTTGAATCAACTGTCTCCAGTGAATCCTGACATGGTTGGCCAGTCACATCATTCCCAGCTCACATTCATATACAGTGACACGTTAGATGAATTCCTGAATTGAAAATAAAAAAGAAATTTGAGAAACTGACCGTCATCTGGCAAAAAATAAATGGATTGTTTCCGCATTCCCACAATGCCTAGCCTTGGTACGTGGAATTATTCCATTGCAACAAATATGTACTTGTCTGGCTCATAACTCTTAAGTATTATTGGCACGCGAGGTAGTGAAGTCGCAAACTGTAAAGTAATTACATATTATTCCAAAAGCAGACATATAATTAGTAAAGCAAATAATTCAGTTCACTTCTGCCCTTGCCTTTCCAGTCTCCCCCAAAATGAGTCTCAACTGTGATTAAACTGTGATCCCACACACCTCAACTTACAGATGAGAGGGGTAACCAAGGGCAACAAGTAGGGTAACACAGTCAGTCAAACTCTCCAACTAACAAATGAACACTGCAGCACCGCACAGGTTTGATAAAAACAGAAACAGAAACCGAAAAAACAGTCTGGAATAACCATGGAAGGTTGCAGTTTTGTGTGAAAGAAGCAGAGTATGTCTATTATGTGATCTCATGGAGTATATTTAACACGGTGGATAAATCAGAGAGAGAGAGAGAGAGGACAGGCAGACAAGCCACTGATAGAGCAGACGTGTGTGGGCACTGCAGTCGTGCTGAGAACCGGCAGATAGCCTATACTCACCTGACGGCCAGTTCTGCTGAGAACCCCTCGTGTCCTTGGGCTGGGAAAGAGAGAGGGAGAGAAGGAGTGAACGAACGAGCGAAGGAGGGTGCTGCTGAGAAGAAATCTCTGGTCTGTCGTTTTCCTCTCCTCTCCTTCCCTCCCCTCCTTCTCCCTCCCTCCTTCATCGTGTCCCTCCATCCCTCCCACGTCACACCCTTTTCTCTCTCCTGAAAAATTTTAAGTATGTCCCAAGTAAAAGTTTTTTTAAATTTGGCCTTCTGTATCCATAGATTACAACATGCAATAGAGTTTTGTGTGCCCTTTCGGTTTTTTTAGTTTTTGTTTTTGTTGTTGCATATATTCAATGTATGGTGGAAATATTTTAATATATATTTACACTTTCTTCTCATATTGTCTTTCTGAGCCTGGGTATCGGGAGTACAAGAACAGCATTGATGCACAAATGCACATAATCTGCCTCCTAAAAATATCTATAAAACCCCCTTTCTTTTCATTTTTTCCTGTTTTAAGTTGTGGCCTTGAGGGCGTACACAGAATCGCACAAACAGCAGAGGGCTATTCGAAAAGTTCAAATTCATTCTCAAGTGTTTTCCATAAAGCCTTACAGACACCTTTGAAAAGTATTATCTTTCCCATTTCCCCTCCAATTCGAGGAAAAATAAAATGTAAATACATATTGAAAACAGGCACAGAGATCTGCAGTGAAATGGGTCATTTTAAAATGTCCATAAGCCTGTGGCACAAAGAAGTGCTGTGGTTTTCCTTTTATAGTGCGGCTTCGCGCTTCTTCGTGGAAGCGGTTCCGAGCCGCGGTGTCGGGGCACATTTTAACAAGCGTTCTGCAGACTTGCGAGTGAGAGGAAACACAATAAGTGTGGCGTACCCTCCAGCCTTTCTTTAAAAGCGTTCACCGTGAGTACATGGAGTTCTCTGTAAAAAAAAATCCACCGGTGGCGAGGACACACGCCTGTGATTTTATTTGTAATGTAATGTATAATGTATTTGACCCAGATCAGGGGGCTTTCAAACTTTTCTGATCCAGGGAAACTGCCCCCCCCCCCCCCCCCCCCCCCCCCCCCCCCAATCCAGACTCAAAGGCATCTGGGAGACCCCCATCATATTTTAAGAAGGATTTTTTTCCCCCAAATCTATGCACAGTGTTTGCATATGAAGTCTGGCCATGTCAAGGTCATGACCTCCTAAGACCTGCTGTTGAAGACCCAAGACCTAGATATTAAGGACAGATAACTGGACGCGGAGTTGAGTGGTAAGATTAATCAATCAATCAATCAATCAATCAATTTTATTTGTATAGCGCTTTTAACAAAGGAGCTTTGTCACAAAGCAGCTTTACAGAGAACCAGCCCCCAAAGAGTAAGCCAAGGGCAACAGTGGCAAGGAAAAACTCCCTGACTGATAACAGGAAGAAACCTTGAGCAGAACCGGACTCAGAGGGGGAACCCATCTGCCGCGGGCAGGCACTGCCCATACCATATTGTTTTCTACGAAGTGATTACAAGTCACTTCATAGATAACAATATGGTAATATTTTATCTATATGGAAAATGTCTGATATGTATGGTAAGAAGTTATTTTTAAAAGCAGTTCGTTCAAAAGTTATTTAAGGTGACACGCGAGACACGCACGTGCAGATGCGTGGCATATGCAAACGGCCACTTTCACTGTTTTTGTTTTCGCCCGCCGAGGTGCCTCTTCAAGTCGGCCCGCCGATCCTGCATCTGTTTATGCGCCGAGTTTAACTTCCATCGCCGCCCGTCACGAGTCCTGTTTACTGAAAATCTCGTCCACCCTCTCTTTAGACGGTCAGCGGAGCGCTGTGCCTGCGACATGCTAAACCCCCGCCCCCGTGCGTCGGCTCCTTAACCTCTATCGAGGAGCGTTTTGTGCAACCGTAGCCCACAGGAAGAACCTGCGTCCGAAATAGCAGCGGGCATGTCAAACCCCGTAGCCATCCAGAAGGGGCGGCAAAAACCAATCCGCGGATGCGAGGAGACCGCAAAACCACGGGCTTGTTCTCAATAAGCAACGCTCCCGGCTGATCTTCCGCGAGGACATTTTTTAAAATCGTTTCGCTTCTCTGGTCTCCCCGTATTACCCGTGTTTTTGCGTTGCTGTTGTTGTTTTTTTTGTCGCGGAGCCGTTGTCGCCTTGGAAACCTCCCCCTACATACCTGCGTGCTTTTGTCACAAGGCCTGCCAGCTGACGGACCAAGTCAAGAGCGTAAGCTGTGCTTGCTTACTGATCCGGCACAGCGAAAGTACACCATGTTTTAATGTGTGATTCTTCACTTCTGCCTGCGGGCACGCAATGGAACCATATTTTCCTCTTTTATTGGACCCAGGGGACGATCGGCTAACCACTAGGGGTCTGGACTTTTTTAGTCGCGTGAGGTTCTGGGGTTTCTCACAGGGTCCGTGAGGAGGGTTTCTTATTTTTATTTTTATTTTTTGGTTGGAAAGAACAGGTACCAACTTTGCCCCCAAAATAGATGCTTGGAGTTTACAACTCAATCTGTTACACCTCATGCCATTAAATTTTGTTTTTTTACACATTCAGAAAGTCAACTAACCAAATGAAATTTTATCATTAGTCTGAGCAGCAGTAACAGAAACGCAGTCACGTCTCAAAGCGCAGTTTCGAAGAGGGTAAAGGACTGGCCAAATAATTTTTACTTATTTTTTAAAAGATTTAAAATACCATTGTTTCCGCTCCATTTTGGCTGATTTTAGGTCCGGTTGTGTGCCTAAATCTGGCAATGAGCAGGTTTGAGTGGCACCTGACGCTCGAGTGTGCTTCCTACCCTCGTTAGTAACCCTGGAACACCAGGCCCCGGTTACAGGGGACTCATCACGGGAGTAATCCCAGAGGTCAAGCAGAAAAAATAATCCAGGGGCAGTCCTGGTGCTAGGGTCATCCGAACGCCTGCTCTCTCCCTCTGTGATTGGACCGCCACCGCTCAGCATGTGACAGGCCGGTTAGAAAAGCGAGTGGCACAGAGACAGCGGGCATCAGAAGGCATGGTCAGAGGAGAAGAGACATGAGAGGATCAGAGAATGGGGAGGTGAGGGGGGGTTACTTACAGCTGGAGGAGGGCATTACAGGGAGCCTTAATCGGTCAGCATCTGCCTGTTTTGGTCAGAGTGTGTCACTGTGTTTCTGCACAGTTTACAACAGTGAGTGTTATTTGAGGCGGTGCGTGTTGTTCAGGGCAGTGTGTGTTGCTTGGGGCAGTGCGTGTTGTTTTGGGCAGAGTGTGTCAGTGTGTGTTCTTGGGGGCAGAGTGTGTGTTTGGGGGGCAGTGTGTGTTGGTGTGTGTCGTTAAGGGCAGTGCGTGTTGTTGGGGGCAGTGTGTGTGTTTGGGGTAGTGTCAGTGTGTGGCAGTGTGTGTCATTTGGGGCAGTGTGTGTTTGGGGGCAGTGTGTGTTTGGGACAGTGCGTGTCGTTTGGGTGCAATGAGTGTCGTTTGTGTGTGTTTGGGACAGTGTGTGTTGTTGGGGGCAGTGTGCGTTTGGGGGCAGTGTGTGTCATTTAGGGCAGAGTGTGTTGTTTGGGGGCAGTGTGTGTCATTTAGGGCAGAGTGTGTTGTTAGGGGGCAGTGTGTGTCGTTTGGGGCAGTGTGTGTTATTGGGGGCAGTGTGTGTTTGGGGACAGTGTGTGTTATTGGGGGCAGTGTGTGTTATTGGGGGCAGAGTGTGTTTGGGGCAGTGTGTGTCGTTTGGGGCAGTGTGTGTTGTTTGGGGCAGTGCGTGTTGTTTGGGGGCAGTGTGTGTTTGGGACAATGTGTGTCGTTTGTGTGTGCTGGGGACAGTGTGTGTTATTGGGGGCAGTGTGTGTTGTTTGGGGGCAATGAGTGTCGTTTGTGTGTGTTAGGGGCAGTGTGTGTTGGGGACAGTGTGTGTTATTGGGGGCAGTGTGTGTTGTTTGGGGGCAATGAGTGTCGTTTGTGTGTGTTAGGGGCAGTGTGTGTTGGGGACAGTGTGTGTTATTGGGGGCAGTGTGTGTTTGGGACAGTGTGTGTTATTGGGGGCAGTGTGTGTTTGGGACAGTGTGTGTTGTTTGGGGGCAGTGTGTGTTGGGGACAGTGTGTGTTATTGGGGGCAGTGTGTGTTGGGGACAGTGTGTGTTATTGGGGGCAGTGTGTGTTGGGGACAGTGTGTGTTATTGGGGGCAGTGCATGTTGTTTGGGGACAGTGTGTGTTTGGGACAGTGTGTGTCGTTTGGGGCAGTGCATGTTGTTTGAGGACAGTGTGTGTTTGGGACAGTGTGTGTTGTTTGGGGGCAGTGTGTGTCGTTTGGGGCAGTGTGTGTTGTTTGGAACAGTGTGTGTTTGGGGGCAGTGTGTGTTGTTTGGGGGCAGTGTGTGTCGTTTGGGGCAGTGCATGTTGTTTGGGGACAGTGTGTGTTGGGGGCAGTGTGTGTTGTTTGGGGACAGTGTGTGTTGGGGGCAGTGTGTGTTTGGGGCAGTGTGTGTTGTCTGGGGGGAGTGTGTGTTGTTTGGGTGCAGTGTGTGTCGTTTGTGTGTGTTGGGGACAGTGTGTGTTGTTTGGGGCAGTGCGTGTTATTGGGGGCAGTGTGTGTTTGGGACGGTGTGTGTTGTTTGGGGGCAGTGTGTGTCGTTTGTGTGTGTCGGGGACAGTGTGTGTTATTGGGGGCAGTGTGTGTCGGGGACAGTGTGTGTTATTGGGGGCAGTGTGTGTTGTTTGGGGCAGTGCGTGTCGTTTGTGTGTTTTTAGCTCAGCACACGGGTCTTGGCCCTCCCTGCTCTTCTGTAATTACCCACAGGCCTCCACTCTGCCCTCACCCACAATTTGCAGTGGCGTGAAATAAATATACACTCCTCAACAACAAACAACCGCCTTTTCAAATTACAGCACCTCCTCCAGCCCTGGCCCCACCTTACGCAACCCCAGCCCCAATCCCCCCCCTCCTCCCGCAATGATGGACAAACAAAAAAAAAAGAAGCTTACTCACCATGTTCAGAGATGTTAAGAGAACATCGTGCATCATCACTTTTCAGGGGGGGGGGGGGCAGTGGAGACGGGAGTCTCACTCGGCACGGACAGCGACGTGTTTCTGAGCTGCAAGCGAAGGCCACGGCCGACGGCGGCCGCAGTCATAACAAGCAGTCGCCACGCGCACGCATTTCTCGTGTCTCGCATTCCAAAGTTGCGTTTCAGGTCGCTTTTCCCGCCTTTTTGTCCCCTGGTTTAGATGTCGGTGCCCACGGCGGTGGCTCACTCACAACCCTTTCATTCATCATCTCACCATTCGATTCGGCCTCAGATTTCCAATCACGCAAACCCACACTAAACTACACACACAGTCAGGTGACAGAGGGGCGGCTTTTCCCTGTTTGAGATGCTCTGTCCAGTGAGGAGGCGTTTCAGTTAGCCGGTGTGCTACAGGAGTAGCATTTAGCATTACGCTTCAGCTCAAAGCACCGTTCAAAACAAAAAAACTCATTTAGGATTTTTTTTTTTTTTTGACAACAAGTGTGGAATTTAAATGAGGAAAACAACTTTGCTACAAATGTCGCTACTAATTGGAGAAGAGAATGATGGTGGGCTGTAGCTTGCGGCCTCCTGGTGCATTGTGGGAAAGAGCTGAGGCAGCAGTAATCAGAGTTAATCCCACCCTACACCCAACCAGCCGTCAACTCCTGCTACACACGCCTAAGCATAGAGGGTTAATGACGTAAGGCATGTCTGAATCACCGCACTTGCCTATTGAGTATACATGATGAGTACACTAGATGAGAAAGTTAAGCAGTCTAAATTTTCTCTAAATGTAGTGTACCTAAAATCCACAGGACGATGTACTTATTTCCTGAGTTTCGCTGAGTATACTTTTCAGGAAGTAAATGATCTTATTGGTCCTATAAATATGACGCAGAGCTTTGGTTTAAAAATGAGGCGTGGCTTCAATGACAACATGAGCAGGGCCACACAAGGGCAGGCCATCTTACCACACTTAGTACAGTTGTAAAACAGTACGGAGGATAGTTTTCCCACATACTACCCATTGCATACTAAAATAATACGCACTAAACAGCACGTAGTATGCTTAATAGACAGTATATGCTTTAGGGACGCAGTGGTTAGGAGGCTGCTTCGGACGTGGCCATTAACTCAAAAATGTGGCTGCAGTACCCAGCATGCATCTGTGCTCAGCACCTCTCCTCACTGAGCAACTCAGGACACAGAACAGTGGTTTTATGAAAACAGTCAGTGAAGGGACATTGCCTGGCTTGGCACGCTTGCTTCAGGAAACCACTCTTGTCAGGACAAATTCATTTGCGAGTATGTCCACCTCAACACCATACCAGAGGTTCATATACAATAGATTTAGCACTTTTTTTTAAAACAATTTTTTTTTTTTAATCTCTAATTTGATATATCAAATAAACTGATTAGCTGATATACAACTGTAGAACATGTATGATGTCAGCCCAATGTAGACAATGAATGAACAACAATGGTGTCAGCCCAATGTTGATAATGGATTATGATGCGTCAGCCCAATGTTGATAATGGATTGATTAGGACGCGTCAGCCCAATGTTGATAATGGATTGATTAGGACGTGTCAGCCCAATGTTGATAATGGATTGATTATGATGTGCCAGCCCAATGGTGATAATGGATTGATTAGGACGTGTCAGCCCAATGTTGATAATGGATTGATTATGATGTGCCAGCCCAATGGTGATAATGGATTGATTAGGACGTGTCAGCCCAATGTTGATAATGGATTGATTAGGACGTGTCAGCCCAATGGTGATAATGAAGGACTTGATGTCCTTTAAAGTACTGCTGCCCTCATCTGCAGGTATGATGACTGGAAAACAAACACAAAATGATGGCAATCATACAGCAGAATACAAAACATTCAAATCATTTAATACATTCTTTGGCAACAGTAACGTGGTTTTAAAAAATAATAAAAACTAGGTGCTGTTAGGAAGAACTACAGTGCTCAAATCAGACTTTTGGTTTCCAGAATTTTCAAAAAACATTAATGTGAATCACTACAAAGAGGCAGATGTTGCATGCATAACTCTAAAGTGAGAAACATTTTTTAAAAAAAGAAGTCATACAAATTCACTAAACAGTAAAAAAAAAAAATCTGGGGTTGACTCCCCTGAAGAGGATACCTGGCACACTCTGCTGGCCTGAAGGTTTTCACAATCAGTCTATGAGGCGATTCCTCTTCATCAACACTGTCTGTGAGGTGAATCCTCTTCATCAACACTGACTGTGAGCAGTCTTTCAGAGGTCAGATAGGCCCAGGCAGCTAGGCTAACCCCGGGCTCCTCATGTACAAAAACTCACCCGGAGGCTTGGAATGAGCACGTTAGCACGTTAGCACGTTATGCGCACATTAGCACGGGTGCTAAACACTGCTGGAAAGGCACATAAGATTATTATTCAGGCTTCACTATTCCAGAACAAGTACCAAGAGCTAATCCCAGAGTCAGGCTTAAGCACACAGGAACAGCTTGTGAATTTAGCCTAAAGTCAGGCTTAAGCACAATGGAACAACGTGTGAATTCAGCCTAAAGTCAGGCTTAAGCACGCTGGAACAATGTGTGTATTCAGCCTGAAGTCAGGCCTAAACATACAAGAACAAAGGTAATGTGAGCTCAACCCAAGATCAGGCTTAATCATCCAAGAACAAGCACCACACACCAAACCCAAAGTCAGGCTTAAAAAGCTTGCGAGCTTAGCCCAAACTGAGGCTTTCTGGGAAAAGCGTTCTCAGCTCAGACTAAATTCAGACTTGGTCTACTTGGAACAAGCATGTAAGCTTGACTCCTCTGGGAGGGGACTGGGATGCACAACGTCCCCTGTGGATCCCAAACCCAACATATAACATTACAGCTTGATATATCTGTATGGGCTCTTTCATCACAGAGACAAAAAATAATTACAGGCGAGTAGGAATTCATTGTGTTGGTATCAGACCAATGGGAGACTATCCTTTCAGTGGCATTACAATGTAACCCATGTTCAGCATGCACCAGCTCTATACCTGCAGTGCAACCAGTTAAATTTTCCACAACTTAAAAATAAGCATCTTTCGCCTCCAGGGAGGAGAACCCAAAATTAAAAACCAAGTAGTGTTTAAAATTAAGCCCAGCGTGAAAGAGAGAGCAAGTCAACAGCGCAGTCTGGAGAGGAATGCTGATTCCTGCAAACAGCCCCCCCCCCCCCCCCACAACTCCCCCTGACACACCACCAACTACAAAAAAAAATCCTGCATGCCAAACAAGACAGAAATTCCTTTACATAACGGTGGGGTAGTGAGGGCTGCCCATTCTCTGCCCCGCCCCCTTTTCCCTTTGCAGGGCCACCATTGGGTAGCTTTTCAGAGAAGACAAATCGCAAACGCAAGTCATTCACCTTCGCCCTCAGGCAGGGGCGGTGGGCTGGGGGCAGATGGGGAACCCAAACCCTCCTTGACAAGGCTGAATTCAATGGAATGTTGTTCTGTGGAAAAAAAATTAAACCTACTTTCATTTCCTAAGGCAATCAAATCTTTGACTAATTTCTAGGAAACAAAAAAATTTTAAGGCTTTCAAAACTGAAGTGAATTACAGACATTTTTTAAATGACCAGAGTTATAAAAAGCAAGTGTCAAAATAAGTTGTGTTTCGAGAAAATAAACCAAACACTTTCTAATCACAATCTGGCACTTGGCTTATACCCCTGTACTCAATAGCACACTGCCCTCTAGTGCTGGAGAGGCAGTACACCATTACAAGGCATAAATCCCCCCAAAACAGACTGCCCAAATGACCACTTCTTCCTCAAATGTACAAAAAACGATTTTAAAACCCTGTAGAAAGTGCTGACCTTGGCCTTGCAGCGAGGAAATTATTGTATAGAAAAGACTGCACTGTGCTGACTGGAACACAGACTGACCAGGCTCGTAAACATAAAGTGCACTACATCTCAACATGAAGGCAATACAAAAACGAATGCATTTTTACCACAACAAAAGGATATCACTTTTGTTCGGATATGGCTCAACTTAGCACTGTTTCAATACTGCTTTTTATTCATGGTGATCCTTCTAGATGTCTCCTGATTGACAGGGAAATTCTGGATTGCATGTCTGAAGTAGCTCTGGGGCCATATACTTAAATCTTGGGGGGGGGGGGGGGCGGGGGTGCAGCTTGTATTGGGAGGTGCTGTTAGTATCCCCCCCCCCCCCCACCCCCCCACACACACACACACACAAAAAATCCTGTTTCTTGTCCCCATCAAAGCTGAAATTAGATCTACTCCCTCACCAGGGTCCACAGCGATTGGCTGTTTGACAACTGAGGTAAGGGGAACATTTTAACCAGAGTGCCACAGGCTTGTGCCGTTTGTACTTACGACAAACCCAAGCCTTCTGCCTTGGGCTAGGCAGTGAAATATAAGCATTTCCTGGTTAATAAGAAAAAGAGAGAGAGAGAAAATCAGAAAAATCACATTCCCGATCAAGCAAGATCAAAGGCACTTGGGTCCATAAGAAAGAGGAGGTGAACCAGAGAAAAGAAAAGTCAAAAACAATCCACAAAATCAACATGCAGCACAGGACCCGGCTCACACGCTGAGGAAGAGGGCCAGGCTTAGGGTAGACATGGATGGACCAGAGACAGTGGTTCCCACATGGCCCGTTCGACCGAATCGGAGGAATCAGGAGTGGATCTTAAATGTTTACCTCAGCAATAAACGCTAAGTTTCACGTCAACACAGTGCACACATTTGAAGTAAAAGCACATTAAAACAAGCAATAGCGCAGTAACAGTGCAGATCAGTCCACAGAGATTACCCTCCCACACGCACACCCATCGCTGTCCTAGTCCTGAGCGCCCTCTGGTGGCGAGGGGAGGGATTTTTTTCAAGGGCAGAGATGGAAAGTGTAGTCTTGGCAATGGTGCACCACAACCCCCATGAAAAGGAAAATGTCTTAAACGAGTCCCCAGGGATTGTTGAGGGTGTGGAGGAGAGAGAAAGGGAGGGGAGAGGCAGGCATAATGGCGTAACAGTGCAAGTCCTTTGGGCAGAACCCCTAACTGACCCCAAACCGCCAACCACAGAAGCCGCTCGAAGCTTGAGAGGGCAAAGACTTCAATTCCCATGAGGCCCTGCTCATTTTCCCAGGCAGTGCGTTTGGCGCTGTGGTAAGGTGCGTAGAAGTGGGTGGGACTAGGTGAAGGGGCGTGGTCAGATTGTACCAAGGGGCAGTTCCAGAAGGTAGCCACACCCTCTCTTTGTTCCTCAGAGGTCACCCCCGCCCCTCTTTCTTCTCAGGTACATGGGGGGGGCGGGGCTCAGGGTTGCCAGGGTTGCCGGTCCCGCCCGCGCTGTTCCGGAATGTGCTTGTAGCGGCACTTCTCCCCGAAGTGGCAGCCGGTGGTCCTCCAGAAGTAGCACTCGCCCCCTTGGACCGGTCCTCTGCGCCAAGCTCTGAGACACGCCCACACAGACACGCCCATCACAGCCCTGACACGCCCACAGACACATCCACTACAGCCCTGACACACCCACACAGACACGCCCATCACAGGCCTGACACGCCCACAGACACACCCACCACAGCCCGGACACACCCACACAGACACGCCCACCACAGCCCTGACACGCCCACAGACACGCCCACCACAGCCCTGACACACCCACACAGACACGCCCATCACAGCCCTGACACGCCCACAGACACACCCACCACAGCCCGGACACACCCACAGACACGCCCACCACAGCCCTGACACACCCAAACAGACACGCCCATCACAGCCCTGACACCCACACAGACACACCCACCACAGCCCTGACACGCCCACACAGACATAGCAGGTGATGCGTTACCTAGCAGCGGTGACCTGTGGAAGGGCTGAGGGGGCGGAAACTCTCTGGGTTCGACGTTCTGGGTAACGAATCACCAGCCTGGTGTTCACAAGCTCCACCCCCTGGATGGTATCAGAAAAATAGACATTCACTCACTGTGTTTGGTATATAATGCTAAGTCAGGGGTTCCTCTGGTCCAGGAGTACCCCAGTGTATGCTGTCCCAACCTTAAAAGGTGATGTTCAGTTTACATATTTTATATAGAGAATACAATACAGGTTTTAGCCCTGGGGCACACAGTGAATGTGAGTTATGACCATTATTCAATCAATTAACTAACAGGTAGGAAAGAAAACCAGCAGTACTACTGTCCGTGAATTCCATATTTGTGTATCTAGGCTCTAAGAGGTGACAACACCTTCTGTTTTGCCAATCCCCCCCCTCTCCCTCCTGTTTCTGGACTCTGTTACACTATGCGCTGCTTCTGTGCTGCCGAGACATCTTTGCCAAGTGTCTTAGCCAATGGCATTATGCAGAGGTCCAACCGGTGGAGCGTGTGATTGGTCAGGTGTCTTGTCCGGCCACGTGAACTCACGTGCAGCTTCTCCAGAGCGCGGGCGGCCATGTTGGCGTTCCTGAAGTTAACGAAGGCGCAGAAGCGCTCGTGCAGAACTCGAATGCTGTCGATCTCCCCAAAACTACAAAAGGACATGGAGAGCGAGGCAGAGTAAGGCACGCGTTTAAAAACTACAGTCAGAGGGACAATCTGCAGCCATTTTAGGTCTCAAAAACAAGAGGCGTAGACCCGTTAGCCAATCAGAGACTTGCATTACGAACATCAGTGCAGAAGCGCAACAAAAACCAGAAGACGCAACAAACCTCAAATATTTTATTCAAAGAGCTCTCGCAGACCAATGGTCAACACAGAGGGCGAGCGAGGTCAGACAGAGGAAGCAGAAAAACGGGCAAAAGAGGGAAAGAGAAAGAAAGAAAGAAATGGAGGGAAAGAGTGTGAGCCTTACGTTTTGAAAAGGTCCCACAGATGCTTCTCAGTCAGCTCAGCTGTGACATTGCCCACCCACAGAGAGCAGCACGGGGGGCTGGGGGGGGGGGGGGGGTTGAAAAACATCAGATACACTCAGAATCTACACTCAGAAACTACAGCCATAATCTAGAGCCAGAAACTAGTCAGAACCAACAGCCAGAATCTACAGCCACAATCTAACATCTAACGCTGAGAAGCTTTACATACCCTGCCTGGTCCTGAATAGAGTCTTGGTTCATCACTGCAAAAGAAAGTTCATAAAATTAACAAGCGCTTATTTGGGTAAGGTTTTTTTAAGAGTTCAACTTTAAAAATAAGGTCAGAACTGAGCTTTTCACTTGACAGAAACTGCACTTGACGTGAGCACCTTCATGTATTCACGAATAAATAAATAAATAGATTCATGACCTTATTTTTTACAGTGGTGTAGCTTTGCTGCCCTCTGTTGGTCAGGTCGAGGCCTGCAGGAGCACTTACCCTTAGCAGCCTCTGGGGAAGACAGCACAGCCTGCACTGTGGAGTACCTCTCCAGCAACAGCACACTCTGAGTCTCCTCAAAGCCCAGCTCCTGACACACACACACACACACACACACACAAATATGCATGTGTGCGCACGCACACACACACACACACACACACACACACACACACACACACACACACACACACACACAGAAACAGGCAATGAGGACATTTTAAACCACTGCGACAGGTCATGGGCTGCAACGCAACACAAATCCACTACAAAAAACACTACAGTTTAGCACAGGCACCCAGACAGACACACATAGTGGCAGACAACCTGTTAGTTATACGCATTAATATAGAGGTAAATAACCAAGGGACACAAAATATGTATTACACGTTCACACACAAACACACATCCAAATCCAAACATTGAAATTGTCAAAACAAAATAAAATACAGACATAGTAATCTCAATGAATGATTTGAGAATAAATGCATTAAAAGCAAAGCTGATGAGTTTGTTCTTCACTCTGAAAGCAGAGCTCATGCTTGATTTACCATGAGCTGCAGGACTCTGCAGTTGAGGACCTCAGTCACTGCCTCCTCACAGTCCTTATCCAGCTGCAACACCAACTCCATGGCCTTCTCCGCTTCACTGTACCTCTATACACATACACACACACACACAGACACGCAAGCCAACACACACACACACACACACAAAATCAGGAGTCACATCATTGTAGACAACTCCTACCTTAATAGAACACATAGTGATACTATTACTACACATTAGTGAACATCAAGGAGAAAGCAATTCATGTTTTGGATATCATCGAAAAAACTATTCCCATTTTGGATATTAACATTAAATGTATTCCCATTTCAGACATTTTAAAGATAAAGCCGTTTTCGTTGTGTAAATCAAACCAAAGCTACTCTCATTCTGGATATGGAGCACAAACCTTCATCCCTATCAGTGCACTTCCCTTGCGGAAGTATCCCTTGGGCCACTCCGGGGCGAGCTGGATAGACCTTTCTGCGTCGGCGAGAGCCAAGGGGTACTGCTCCAGACACTCGTAGCAGTAGGAGCGATTCCCGAAAAACCTGGAATACCAACGGGCATGCGTCACCCAATCAAACGCAGCGAGGTTTCCCTCTCTCAGAAAAAACTAAAATGGAAGCTCATTCAAAAAAAAAAAACACTTACAAATCACCCCACAGTGAGGGTACTCTACAACACTGAACTACATGCTGTCCTGAGGCTCATTTCATTTACAAATACAGGACTTTTGATTAAATGTATTATTGATTTTGAGCTTGAACTAGGCATACCAGTGTAATGGCATTGATTAAGTAAACTAGGGTTTACTAAATTTAATTTAGAGGGGATCACTGTTGCTGGGCAGAGTCAGTTTGGGACAATCCTGAAAGGCAATGCCGTACCTGTAGTCTGTGGGGTTGTATTTAATGGCTTCAGTGAACATGCTGGCGGCCTGGGAGTATTTTCCCTGCTGCACCAGCTTGATCCCTTTTTCTGAAGAGAGGATAGAGGAAAACGTTAATCTCACCAAGCCGACAGGACACCTCTCACCGGCTTCAGAAAAAGTCCCCCTGGAAAAAAAAAATGCAGCTAAAATGTGTCACGTGTATGGAATGTTCTTTTTTTTACACACGAGAACCTTCTAACAAAAAATGTCAATGAGCTGAAAAGCTACTCGCGTACAACCCAAAAACAAATCCAAAACAAATACGTATTTGACCCAGGTCTGACAAGTACAGTAGCTTCAGAGCTACGAGAGATAGCATTAGCATTACACAAGCAGTCAATGCAAGAGTGTCTGGGGATTCTGCAACGTAACCATGGCAAGACACATGCAGCTGTTACACACCGTGTCCTCTTATGACTGTGAGAAGGTGATGATGCCTTTTGTATAATTAGTGGTAAAAAAACACGTAGGCCTGCAACTCACCTGTTAATGAGGTGCTTCTTTTACTAACAGATTCTGTACTGTTAACCTGAAACCAAACAAAGCCAAGTTTACAACTCCTAAAGCTTTACTTGAAAACCAAAAGACAGTTTATTAGACTATTACTTGGGATTAAGTTGTATTATTCAGTGCCTACTGACATAGATTGAACTATTTGCTCATTTCTCATGGTGTATTTCCACCAAAACAAAATCAATTGCATGTGTGCGTACACGTGCGAGCACACCTGTGTGCAAGTACGTGTATGTATGACCACAAATGTGTGAGTGAGACACAGCTTGTATTGCGAAGCAGTTCTCTAGAAGCCTTAAGATTCAAATGTACAAACATTCCCAGAACCGATTACCTGAGGAGTCCAGTAATCATTGGACTTGTACCCTGCGAACATCAACTTTCCCACCCCTCCTGTTGTTAAACTCTACCCCCCCCCCCAACCCCACAGTGGCCATTTCGTTAATCGATGCAGCTGGGCCCAGATAGACCAGCACAAACACACAAAAGCACTGGCGCAGGTCAGACGAAAGTTTTGTTTCTGTTTAGTTTCTGACCCGAACGCTTACCCCTCTGGTTCTGCTCTCGTTCTCCTTGTTCTCTTTGGACCTGGGACCAGACCTGGGGCCGCCGGACCTGGTCCTGCTCTTTGGTCTGATATGGCTGGCAGCTTTAGCGACGAAAGCGCAGCTAACATCCCACTCAGGAGCCTGTAGGTGTAGAGCACAAGCTACGGCTCTCAGAACCAAACATTTTCACCCGAGAGAGGATGTACCATTAAACAGGAAGGGCAGCTCGAAAAAGTTTGGGTTAATTTTTCTGCCGGGTCAGAATTGCTCCCCACATTTTCCTTTGGTTTTATCCCTCCAAATTACATAATATTTTCTTAATATATTGTTTTGTTTTTATGCCTTAGTTGCTTTAATATTATACATAATATATAATATTATTTTTTGCAATCATACAGAGTGAAATTCAAATTCACAATGATAGGCTGCCACAATGGTACGGTCCAGAGAGGAGGCAGCCATTGTTGCTAGGTAAATATGCGTTATATGAAAGTGTTCCTCTACCTCCTCACAGGAGACAGGCGGGGTCTGGCGGTTGCCACGGTTTCCTGAAGATGCCAGCGGGGGAATGAGCCTGTCCTTGGTGCGGGGGGTCCTCTGCTCTTCCTCCACCCGCTCCGGTCCGTTCTCCTCTTCCTCCTCGGACTCGCTGTCCCCCAGCTCCGACTCGGCTCCTTCCCCCTCCTCCCCCTCCTCTTCCTCCTCCACATCCTCCCTGTCCTGAAACAAAAGCAAGCAGAGCAGGCATTACTGTGGAAGCTCAGTTAAATGAAAACGTTCCATGCACTCTTTAATTAGAGGGAAATATGTTTGTACACACTGAAAGTGGGAAAGCACTGAAGTAATGCCTGTGTCTTAAGAGCAGAGGATGTGGACTTGTTCTTCTCTTTAACCAAGGTCACTTTGACATGACATGTCAACCGGAGTTCTGGTATCCATCAGTTTTTTATGGGGGGGGGGCAGATCCTTCTTCCCTGTTTTTACGTTACTGTAAAAGCAGAAGTAGTGATGTCATGCCTGTGAGATTTTATAATGGACACGAGGAAGGCCATGTACATGAATAAAGAACTTTTTATTTCACCAGCCCAAACCTCAGAGTGGCTTATTCCGCATTACAGGCGTACTCAGCCATGTACATCATCTCTCCACCTCAGTGTCTGCCTGCCTGCCTGCCTGCCTGCCTGCCTGTCTGCCTGCCTGTCTGTCTGTCTGTCTGCCTGCCTGCGTGTGTCTGTCTGTCTGCCTGGCTCTCTGTCCTCTTCCATTACAGAGATGGGTAAATATAACTGTTGAGAGCTGCAGCAGAAGAGCAGATTTTGGAAAGTTAGTTGATCCAATAAAAGCGGTGCAGTCCTCCAAAAGAGGGTGGTCATGTGTGACAACCATTTAAAAAAAATAAGAAACCGTGGAAACGGCGGTCTCTCCCGCGGTGGGGTCGAAGCATTCCTTCAGCAGACAGACCGCAGGTCACGCCCTCCTCCCGAAAAAAGCTGCAGCCACGTACCTGCTCTCTTCTCTCACTCTTCTTCTCTTTATCTTGTTTCTTTCGTTCACGTTGACGCTGAAAAAGAAGAACAGACACGCAGAAGGGTGGGTGAGAGAGGAAACACACAGGGAACATCCCACACACACACCCCACCTCCCCCTTTGACCGTTCCGTGCATTTTTGGGGTTCCCCCTCTTACCGTTTTGTACATTTTTGGGGTTCTCCTTCACATCTGTGTATTTTTGGGGTGCCCCTTCACCTTTCTGTGCATTTTTGGGGTTCCCCCTCCCACCTTTCTGTGCATTTTTGGGGTTCCCTCTCCCACCTTTCCATGCATTTCTGGGGATTCCCTTCATCTTTCTGTGCATTTTTTGGGTTCCCCCTCTCACCTTTCTCCTGGCTCTGCGACGCTCTGCTCTGCGCCTGGCTCTCTCCTCCTCACTGAGACCCTCCTCCCCACTCAGCACGTCCTGTCCCAAAAAATACACACCCCACCTCACTTAGCATACAACACAAACCAATACAGCAAAAACACACACATCACCTCACTTACCATGCAACACAATCCATTACCACAGAAAACACAGACCATTTCACTTACAATACAACACAAATGCCAATAAAATTGGAAAACACTAAAATTTTCAACGGAAACATTTTTTTTACTAAACTGAAAGAAGTCGCATGAAAATCACATGAAAGAAGTTGTGAACTTATCGTCTGAATATTTGTGAACTTACCAGAATAAAAGGTGTTAAAAAGTATTTGAAACCACAATTCTATAACGGTTCATGTTACCCATAAGCCTTAGGCTGCATTGTCCCAGACAAGATTCCAAATCTTATGGTAGTAAGCGCAGTTCACACAAGACTACGTTTCTGTGTGCTCGACATCAAATATTCTGTTCCATCCACAACCGGCTTACACAAGCGGACTCTGCAGTAATGCAACCAAATGAAACGCATTCCATTCAATTAGATGTTCCGCAAACATTTTTAAAGGAACTCATGAAAACCACGTCATCGTTTTGGCGCCAGCAAGGCCACATGGAGGGGCGTGCGGCATTTCTTCAATTCCGTACAGATTTCTGTGTCCCGATTTGACCCCGTCAGCATTGTTCCAACCACAAAATAAAACCGCTTAGAACAGGAATCCATAACTTTGGCTCTGGAGAGCCACAGAATCTGCTGGGTTTTCTTTTCATGTAAAAAAAAAATAAAAACAGAAAAAAATCAACAACCGAAAAGCAGGAAAGCGTGACTGAGAACCAACAGCTTTAGTTGATTAATTAAGTGCTGAGTAACAACTAAAATCAGCATGCAGCTGTGCAGGAGGAGCCTTCAACTACCTCGCTGGTGTGCATTCTCAATATGATAGGGCCCACCACTTTCTCACTCTACCTGTGACAGCGTGACTTCCTCATTAATATGAGCCCTTCCTCCTCACCCTACCTGTGACAGCATGACTTCCTCATTAATATGAGCCCTTCCTCCTCCTCACCGTACCTGTGACAGCGTGACCTCTTCATTCTTCTCAGGGCTTGGGCCTTCCTTCTCTTGGGACTCCTCCGGCCGCTGTGACTCCCCGGGGGATTCTGGGAAAGCAGACATCCAACAGGATAAACACACGCCCACAAGGACCCAGACTAAACCAGGGCTCAAACACAGAATCCGGGCCTAAACCAGCACCTAAACCAGGGCCTAAAACACAGAATCAGTGCCTGAACCAGGGCCTAAAACACAAAATCACGGCATAAACCAGCACCCAGGTGTCCACGTGCAATCAAAACACCGGCAGAAACTAGCCCATAAAAACTGTCTGAAGAACGCACCAAAACTTAAAAACATCAAAGACTCCAGAAAGGGACCTATTCCTTTAACCCTAGCATAAACCAGGGTCCCATCTACAACAAAGCAAGCAGACTCTATGCAGGGAGAAATGTTCCAAAATTTCACAAAAAACACTTGTACCAGGATTCCTTTCATGTATGTAATTTATGAGGCTCCAGTAGCTAGGCTGACCCCTCCACACTGTTCCCAGACCACATAAACAAGGGAAAACTGTGGATCCCCATATTTCAACTGTAAGCTATTTTAAGGGTTTTTCTTTTCTTTTTGATTTTTTTAACAGGATTCAAAATTTAGTGAACTTTGGGTGAACCATCCCCATGAGCCTTATTGTCTTGTCATCATACACAGACCACACTAATAAATCTGCAGGGGGGAAACACCGGTTCTCAGAAGAACCCCATAAAACTACAAAAAAAAAAACCATCTCCACAACCCCCATAGACCAGAGAAAGGAAACACTGCATAAGCACAAGTTTATTTCAGTTTACACAGGTTATTAGGCGACTAACTTTGAGCAGTGAGCACAGAGTTCACTTTCACATGAGGAGAACTGAAACCATTTTTTACTTGTCTGTGATAAGCGGCTGTTAGTTCTAACTCAGTTCCTCAATCCATTGCCCAGCTTCAACACAAAGGCACACTTCACACAATGGAAGAGAATTTCCCTGTTGAAGAATAAATCTCTGGTAAAGGACTTTGGCTTCTCGGTAACAAGCAAAAAAATAAAAAATAAAAAAATCACTAAAGAAGACTCAGCTTTAACATGTTTTTGCCATTATATTAATGACCCTTTTAGATTTTAAAGTATTCCAGCAGGGGAACTAACCTTTTTGCCCACCTGCAGAACACAAGTGGTAGGACTGCACACTAATGTCAAAGTGTAAATATTCTTATTTTACAAAGCCATTTTTTTGTCTGCCATTTCTCTATAGAGAATTTGAGATTCTTAACTTTTCAGTGAAGTCAAACGGCAATACTGATTTCTAGCTCAAAGCATATACAATTGATTCTATTGCAGATAAACCTAGGGAGGGAAGATAAAGTCTAAAGTGTGAAACTGCTTCTTTTTTTTTTTTTTTGTATCTGCAGAAAATTTAATGATTGGCTAAAGTTACAGACAGGGACACTCCTGTACTGCAAATAAGCCTTCAGTAAATGACTCAGTATGACTGAAATTTGGGATAGACATGGAGAAACACACCCGTGATACTCCTAACCTTCTCTAGGAACAGAGTTGCTTCTTCCAATACACAAGATAAGCAGTTAATCCAGTTCCTGAACAGACGCGAATGAGGAAACAGACCAGAATTAGACATGGAAACTATGAAAGGAATATCAATTCCAACACACGGTGTTGCAAGGCTTTTGAGCCCACATGCTGAGCTGGCCACATACCCCACTGTGGTTTCAGCTCTAGACTAGTACACCTCTCAAAGCAAGTCTAGTACACCTCTTTAGGCAAGTCTAGTACACCTCTCAAAGCAAGTCTAGTACACCTCTCAAAGCAAGTCTAGTACACCTCTCAAAGCAAGTCTAGTACACCTCTCAAAGCAAGTCTAGAACACCTCTCAAAGCAAGTCTAGAACACCTCTCAAAGCAAGTCTAGTACACCTCTTTAGGCAAGTCTAGAACACCCATTAAGCTAAGTCTATAATCCCCCTTAAGCACTATAAGTTGTGTTTTAAACAAAAAATTACTTTAGTTCTTATACCGTGTATGAAAAACCTTCTGTCCACTCCAGTGGACATCATGCATTATGGCCTACGTTTTCACGGAGCCAACACATCTTCAACATCCTTTCACATGACCTTAGAAGGAAAGGAAAAATAAACTTGTATTATTGCTCCGTTTCCTAACAATTCATGCACGAAAGGGTTAACTTCAAGGCAGGGACCAAGGCTGTAACCGCCAAAAAGGTAAAGCCAGCCCTCGGTCCGACGCACAGAATGATAAAAGAACGCCTCAGAGGCAGGATCACCAAGTGAGGCCCTTAATTTCCTGAGCGTGGGCGTGACTCAGCCCCAGCATCACGGGGCCCGTCTCCGATTTAGTCCGACTTGCACAACCCGACTCATTTATAGCTCACGCCGCAGGATGATGTAAAGAACACACCACTTCCTTTTCGCAACATCCTTCCAGTTCTTTCTTTCTTTAATGCTCCTTTATCGCATCTCCTGCCAAAAACACAATCGAACACTGCCCTTTCCCAGGGGTGAGACCCACATATCCAACCATCTACAGACCAAAGCTTGACTATCGCAACATATCCAACCATCTACAGACCAAACCTTGATTATCGCAACTTATCCACCCATCTACAGAGCAAAGCTCTACTGTCACAACATATCCAGCCAACCACCCGTCTACAGACTAAAGAAAGAAATCTGCAGCAAAGAAATCATAATATTCTGTTGCAAAGATATCTTACTATTTGGTCCATATATGGTAAATGGTAAATGGACTGCATTTATATAACGCTTTTATCCAAAGCGCTTTACAATTGATGCCTCTCATTCGCCAGAGCAGTTACGGGTTAGGTGTCTTGCTCAAGGACACTTCGAAACGCCCGGGGCGGGGTTTGAACCGGCAACCCTCCGACTGCCAGACAATCGCTCTTACCTCCTGAGCTATAACATCAAGTCTCATTTTAGCGGCGATTTTAAATACATTATAGGGCATGAAGCACTATAAGGAGGAGTGCACATGATGAGAAAAACTCGGCTGAAACACAACGCTGAACAGGGCGCCGCGTATTAATGCATGTATACGGACGGAGTGTAGCACAGTGGGTAAGGAACTGGGCTAGTAACCGAAAGGTCGCAGGTTCGATTCCCGGGTAAGGACACTGCCGTTGTACCCTTGAGCAAGGCACTTAACCTGCATTGCTTCAGTATATATCCAGCTGTATAAATGGATACAATGTAAAAACGCTATGTAAAAAGTTGTGCAAGTCGCTCTGGATAAGAGCGTCTGCTAAATGCCTGTAATGTAATGTAATGTATACTCCTCGTGGCTTAAGACCGGGCATTTAGTGACACGCCACACCGCTGGAGGGCTCAGATAGAGATTCTGTCACTGTGATAACCACAGGAAACACGGCAGTGACCGCGCTTGCTGCACCAAACACAGAGAAACAACACCAGTGGCGGTAAAAGCGCTGTAACTTTGACAGATGGACGACGGCGATGACGATGATTTCGACGAAGTTGCTCTAGTATAATTAGCACTGCAAAAATAATAACGAGAAGATGGCGTGTTTGTCCGGTCAATAAGACGAGAAGCAGCCACGCAGTGACCTACGTGATGTTTCAGGCCAGTCGCAGGCGATCTCTGGATTGACGTCGATGCGCGAACATCTTGTCTAGTTCGTCCGGCGGGGGATGCGCGCACAGCGGAGGCCGATGTCAATGTGGAGCTGTGTGTTCTCCACAATCACGTCATTTCAAGTCACCCCGTTCATACAAACAGGCTGCGGTTCATTTCCTCAGCCAGCACACCCCTCCCTGCTTAATCCTAACTGAAACACACGAATGCATGAGTCATGCAACTTCAGTAGCAATCCACAGCCACCTGGGAGTCAGAAGAACTTATACATATTTATAGGCTACATTTTGCACGGTCTGTACAACTGTATATTTTCCCTGCACTCCCTCCCCTTTTCAGGAAACAGAAATAATTTAACCCTACTGTTTGATAAATTAGATATTTAATTAAATTCTCTGAACATTTTCAGAGACATAGCTCTCAGAGAAGATAATTAAAGACAGGCATTGTTTTTTTTTTAAAAAACCCTGTATACATGTTCTTGGTATAACCAAAAAAAGATTGTGGTGTTCCTTCGGAAATACCAATAGACTATTTGCAGAGGGGAAAAAAGGAAGAAAGAAAAAAAAAAACAAAAGCATTTCCACTGACAGTTGTTATTAACAGTACAACTCTGCGGTTAATAATAGTAAATTGTCATTCAGGAAGTATGGGTTCCTGAAAGAACTTTAGATTCCCCAGCAGCTGCTTGAAAGCAAGCCTTGGGGGAAACAGCTCTCCAGTCTGTCGTGACTTAACCTTGAGAACACAGAAGACCAAACCCCTGCCGACTGCTTATCTGAAAACCCTCACACACATAACTTTCACATTATGCCACAGAAGAATGTGCACACATGCACTCAATAAAGGGTTTCGTTTTTCTTGGCCGAACAACTCCACGAATGAATGTACAGCTGGATGACCAAATCCAGGAATGCAAGGTCTCATCATCTATGCTTTCCTCGTATTTGTCCAGATTAACTTTGGGAAAAAACTCGGCCACCACCTGCATGCCCACTGCTGACCGTTTCAGAGGCATGCTGGAGTACCACCTCTCATGTGGGCCGTCCAGTCCACAAACAGAGGAAGTGCTTCTACTCAACATCACTTAGGCAGTTCAAGCTGGGGCTGATTTGTGTGAAATGTCAAACTCCAAAAGATATTTGGAAAAACAATGAGCGTCACAGCAAAATTAATAAATAATAAAAAATTAAAAAAAATCTAAAAGACTTAAGTGTTGTTTTTTGTTTGACAAAATAAATAAATAAATAAATAATTAATAATAATAACAATAATAATAATAATAATAATAATAATAAAAACACCTTTTACGAGTTGTCTTCCAATACCAGTAACAATGTTACAACCCAGCTGCTAAACCATGTGTGTGTGTGTGTGTGTGTGCGTGCTGCAAAGAAAAAATATCTGCAGGCACTTGCATAACTTCATCTGTCTCAGGGATTTTTCCAAGAAGGACAAAAACTGCACAGAGCCCCAGACAGAAGCTGAAATGTCCTTTGCAACAACAAAAAAAAGTGACCAAAACAACCTTTTCCACTGTTGCCACTGCGCTGCTTAAAGATCAGACTGTTCATGTGGAGGAGCGTGTCACTCTCTTTGCAGTCATCTTCCAGAAAATAAGTTCACCTTTTAATTGCAGGAAGGTGACCTTGCGCCATTCTACATACAAAGCATGTCAAGCAGCATGTGCATGCAGCCAAAACTAAGAAAAGTGTGCCTTCCTAAGACCTGCTCCTCCAAAGAGGCACTCCTGTTTGTCACAACACATCCACAAGGGAGAGGAACTGCTTAATGAAGCATCAGGGTTCCTTGCTGAAAGATGTGTCAGGGCCTGAAGTAAAAAAAAAAGCATAAATCTGATATGCAGCAGACCATAATTACACAGAGCATAATTCTTTTATGGAACCAGCAGCACAAGCTGTTCTGACTTGTCTCTAATCTAGCCGACAAATCTGAAACTATTAAAGACAATAAAGATGTTTACTCAGACATTCCCAAATTCAACTGCTGTGTGAATTAAAACGGCATACTCTTACCGTAATGTTATTTTACCTTGTAAAATAGGATTCAGTAACAGTGGGGTTATTGTCAAAACCACAACAGGACTTGAACTTGAATTTTACTACTGTAGCTATCCAAACCACACAGCATCCTATGGACATTAAAAAACAATAGCGATAATGATATTGTTCATTTTGTAAATTACGTGGAAATGTTTTGGGGTTGTTTTTTTTTTGGGGGGGGGGGGGGGGTTGTGCTAAAATGTGTAGGGGTGGTGGTGCAGCATAATACTATATTAACTGGGCATACGACTCCAAGAACGTGTTTTATTTACAGACGGGGAACTACAGAACTTAAACCTGAACAGCTTCAGTAAATACCCAGCTGTATAAATGCATTGTAGGCAAAAAGAAAGCAAACTGTGTAAGCTCAGCTCTGCGAAATGCCCAAAATTAAATGAAAGGTGCTCATAACAGTCAAATGCACGCAGGCATTTCACATCTCTGCTAATGCAATGTATTTCTCAGTTCATAGTTCCGGCGAATCACCGTGCAGTTACTGGAACGGAGTTCGAACGGACGTCAGTTCTAAAATGGTTTCATGGGAATCTGTATTCCTGTTATCAAACAGGTAATCCCAGCACAGTGATTTTGTTTTTTTTTTAATGACTGACAGCTGACCAATAGCCTCTCTTGTTCAATACCCTCCTTGAGCAAACAAGACATTGTAAAGTTTATGGGAAGCATCAATTAATTCTATTCAACCAGGCCGATAAATAAAATTCACGCTTGGCCGATTTAAACAAAAATGTAAACACGTAGAAGACAATATAAAACAAAGGCATTCCATGTCCAGAGTGCATGGGCAGTACCAGCACCAAGAAAAAAAATGTTCTCTCGGCAGGCTACACATAACTGCGTATTACATAATGTATGTTTGGGGAACAGAATGCATAAGGGGACGGCTGAATCGTAACTGATGGGTGGAAAAACTGCTACAGATGCGCAGAAGTTGTATGAAATATCCATTTAAAAACCCTTTGCTGTATTTCAGAACAACGCGTTTCTTGTAATTAACGTCGAAACACTCACAGTTTAGTTACCCAAAAAATGTATTTCGATTAGCATGTAGCCGACACGCTAGATTTTAACGTGAGGTCATTCAAACCCATTTGGATGATCCTACATGACTCAACTAAAACGCCAAATAAACTCTTTGGCGAACCTGTACTGAACAATAGGCACTACAGGTAGGCTATTGACACAACAAACGACCCGAATTTGCCAAACCAAACAGAAACTAACATTACTTGTGCTTTCAACCACCCAAAACCGGACCTCATTTCCCCTATATTATCCTCATTTTAGTCTCTCAATCAGTTTTTACTGAAGTCTCGGGGGATTCAACTGCCAGAGACGTTGATGGTGCCACGAGAAACTTACTGCAAACTAGGGTTACTTTAACACACAGAGATAACGGCTAACATACGTTTCAGCGTGTACCGATGACTCCACCGCACTCAAATCACTTCAGATGACACATTTCTAGTAGCGGATACTTTTTTATTTTTTATTTTTTAACAACACAGTAGCTATTTCAATGTTTAAGCAAAGACAACAGACAAGTTTCATTAGTTTATAAAAGCGCGACCAGAAGGGAAGTCCGCAGACAATGATTTGAAAAATATACAACTTTACAAAGAGAATGGTTCAAGTAAAAAAGAAAAAAAGTTTTATTACCGTTTCCAAACCCCAGCAGCCAGCAAATGTCCTTGGTGAATCTCATCAGTGCGACCATCCAGCATTATTGAATTAAATGCAGCTAAATAAAACTTAAAACCTTAAAACAATGTAAACACGCCTTCAATTTTTTGGGAAATGTATGGGAATCTCCGCTTCCTGAGCACACAGCTTCGCTGTACTTTGCTTTGCTACTGCTGGCACCACCCTAGTCCGCGTCTTAAAGGGCCCGAGACAAAAGCGCGCGCATTCGCGTCTTCTGCTGATGACTAGATAACAGCGTGCTTACAGACGCTGTTTGAAGTGTTAGGCGTTATAGCGTCTTGTACAAGTAATTACTATTAATGATTTCACTATCAACTACGAAATGTATGATGTTTTTGAGGACATAATTCATAAATTGGTATAATGAATAGGATAGAACATGGGGAAATACCGCTTGAAGTTCAAACCGCACCCAATGTTCGTCGCCACCCTAAACTCGATTTGTGTAAAATACTCGAGGACATAAGTCTGTAACATTAACGACTATACTCAAATACCAGTATGCGCATACTATCACTTAACATTGTGTTGTCAAACACTTGCTATGCACTGCCACATAATGTAATTGGTGCTGGTAGTGCTCTGTGCGTGCTACTCCAGCGTCTCCAAAATACAAGTGTAAATATGAAGTTCTACAAACCTGTCCTTCAATTGCTAACTTCTAAATAACAAAATCACACAATAATGTTCTGAAAAATACATTTATTTGTCGCTTTCCCACTAAGATCACACACATTAGATGTAGATTCATATTATTATTGTTTTTCATTTAGCAAATACTGTTATGAAGCCATCTACTGTAGAGATCAAAGGAGGTGCACATGACAGTGCGTCTAAACCTTAAGTACAACAGTTAGTAATGAATCATACTCAATGCTAATTAGGCCTAAATGTCGCATTCACAAATAGTTTGTAGCAATGTTGAAGTAAAGTCCAGTTTTAAGGTTTAATCAAGCCTAAGGGGTCAGATACAGTAACCAAAATATTGGGTTTCCTAGAGTGATTGTGCTGTGAGAACAAAATGTGGGTACTTCACAGAAACTAAGTCCATCCATCCATCCATCCATCCATCGTCTATTCCCACTAGATCCTGGTCAGGGTCGCGGAGGGTGTTGGAGCCTATCCCAGCATGCATTGGGTGAGAGGCAGGAATACACGCTGGACAGGTTGCCAATGCACCATTTGCTCTCACTCATACCAATGGACCTTCTTAGTCGACAGTGCTACCCACTGCACCACCGTGCCGCCCTCACAGAAACTAAGTGAAACTGGTATTAAAAGCATGCACACAATGACACATTTGAAATACATTAAACTGAAGGTGTCGGTGTTTGAAGAAAGTAGCATGTAAGCTCACAGTGCGACAGAGTAAAAAATGTAGTTTTAACCGAATGCGAGCATCTAATTTTATTTGGCACGTCTGCTCCCAATTTCGGATTTCCACTATTTTGACTGAAAACACTTTAGTCTCTGCAAACACGTTAATTTAAAAAGGGAATTTTATCTTGGAATGAACATACACACTTCTGTTTGCATGCAGATTCTCCAGCTTTGTAGATACGGCTCAGGAGTCTATCTGCATTATACTATGTCACAGGGCTTTTCTTAGCCCCAACCACCCACCAGCTTTAGATCCTATGCTCCCTCATAGGTTTACTCTATTCAAAAATTTCCAGACTTTGATGATCAGCAGGACACGTGATGTTTGGAACAATCAGACGGAATTGCAACCAAAATGCTTGTTTTTCCTGACTTCGTCGTTTCACTCCGCAAATTACTTTTGGATTCACAACAGATGTTAAAACGCATATGTGCATGTCTGTGTTTATGTACGTGTGCACCCATGTTTGTGTGTGCATGTGCGTATGTGTGTTCATTAAAGCAATCTTCAGCCAGGCAAGTTAATTGAGAACATGTTTGGACTTACAAGAACAGCCAGGCCAAGAGGCCTATCACTATAATATAAAGAAACAGGAATTTAAAATACAGCACTGACATTAAATAAAAATCAAGACACAATAGTCACGGATCATTTTTGAAGCAGAAGCATGTGCTAAGATGTTAATCAAAGACTTAAGAATGGGAACAGAGACAAAATTGGCCAGTCCAAGTCTGCAGCAAGCTGAAACGAGGAGTGCCCCAGAGTACCACTGAATTTGGGGGTCACTAGGGAGCGCCCCAAAGTAGTGCTGACTTTAGGGGTCAGTAGGGGGCGCCCCAGAGTTGGGCTTACTTTGGGGGTCAGCAGGGAGAGCCCCAGAGTTGGGCTTACTTTGGGGGTGAGCAGGGAGAGCCCCAGAGTTGGGCTTACTTTGGGGGTCAGCAGGGAGAGCCCCAGAGTTGGGTTGACTTTGGGGATCACTAGGGGGTGCCCCAGAGTAGCACTGACTTTGGGGGTCAGTAGGATTTTGTAGGTAGGGTTAGCCAATTCCAGCCTATGGAGATCTGTAGAACACATCCCCACAATCTAGTTCAGAGAGGATGGTCATCTGAATCGGTGTCAGTGTGTGCGTATGTGTGTACAGGTGTGTGTGCAGGTGTATGTGTACATGCATGTGTGTGTGCAGGTGTATGTGTACATGCATGTGTGTGTGCAGGTTTATGTGTACATGCATGTGTGTGTGCTGGTGCATGTATACGTGTGCATGTGTGTATGCAGGTGCATGTGTACGTGTGCATGTGTGTGTGTAGGTGCATGTGTGCATGTGCATGCCCCATGAGTTTAGCTGCCTCTATAAGTGCAGAATAAGTTGGGGGGGAGGGAGGAGGGTGTAGTGAAGCAGGGCAGCTCTGGGGTATCTGGTGAGTGGGGCTGCAGAACCACACCACCCCCCGGCCCCCCCCCCGGGCCTTGCTCATCTCACTCAGCCCCTGCGCAGGTCTGTGAGGACGGTCATAGCAGCATTCCATCCAGAAGACCCCATCACACCCCCGCCTGGAAAACAGGGAGGGTCACATGCGAGCGTTAAAAACTTACTTACACATTTAAAGCAGGGGGGCACATAAAGCCTTAAATAGTGTCCCTTCTCATTGGGCTTGAAAGATTAATATGCACTCTTTAAAGACGATTACATTCCACAACAGTAGGTGGCAGCAAATATCAGTTATCAACTATCGCGATTAACAGTTGAGAAAGATGTAGAATGAGAAGACTGGGAATGTGCGCTTCCGTTTTCAAGTCAAGTCAAGTAGAACTTTATTTGTCCCAAGAGGGGCAATTGGTTGTGCAGCAGTGAAAACAGTAATAACACAAGTTTTGGTTGCTCTTATGCCATTTTTGTTGTGTGACCCATCACATACCACTTGGTGCGGAAAACGCACCATAGTTTTTGAATTTAGACTGCTGGGAAAACCACTGTACTGTCCAGTGCTATCTGCATGAGGAGCCACACTTCCGCTTACCCCCGAGGCACACTAGCACTCCTAATGCAAAACAAATGCCTGGAAGGATATCAATGTAAATATAAAGGCGCAAAGCTTTGAAGATGTTATGACACCTGAACTATAAATATCACAAGCAAATGTTTGTTTTGTTTTCTAAGGTTGTAACAGTGTTCTGTGTTTCCACAGTCTTAGGATTGTTGTACCATAGGAAAAACACAACGTACGTAGACAAACAATTATGCAAGAACAGACCTGGATGACTTCCACTGCCACACAGATAAAGGCCTCTGATTGGTGTGCGGTAGTCTGAGAGGGAGGGCAAAGGTCGTGCCAGATAGAGCTGGTCCAATGACATTGCGCCATGAAAAATATTCTGTGAGGAGACGGCTGCAGTTAAAAAATCATGAAGCTGACTAATCTTGAAACACATTTTTGGAAAGCACTGTACTCTTTTTCAGCTATTTCCATAATAAAAATCACACACTATTTTAGCTTCTACGTTAATTTATCTGAGACAGAGACAATGGGCCTCATTCACAAAACTTTTCTTAATTTCTTACTTTTGTTCGCAAGAAAACTTCCTGCATGGGATTCATGAAACATGTGCAGGCCTATAGGCTAATTCTACAGGCAAACAGTTTGTCGTTATTATGAGGTTCGTAAAGTACTTCAATTGACTTTGCATAAATAATAAAGTATTAAGTAAATAATAAACCTCTTCTTCACACTTGTTTCCAAACACACATATTTTGATTTTACCAAAGAACAAATTCAGATGAGACGTTGCGCTTTATATGTCACACGAACTGCTAGAATAGGTGCTTTTGATCTTAGCATTAAACCCCACGAGCTGCTATCCTGAAGTCGCATAATAATTCCATCAATGTCGTCATCCATATCACACGCACAGAGAGGAAGGATCTTCAATATGCAGAGTCACTGCTTTATCAAAACACAGCGATCGCAGGATTGTAAGCCTGTTTGCAGTTCGCCAAGCTTCTCAATAGTAACGTGTCCTTATCTCTCACCTGTTCGTAGGCCTCAGCCATAAACCTGTTTAGCTTCAGAGATAAATTACTTCCACGGTGACCAGCCTCGAACCCTGACACTCACCCCGCCGGTCAGGCCAAAAATCCGCTCCAGGTCAGGGGGAGCCAGCACCTCTTTGCCCACTATGGAGCTTTTGAACCCAGGAGCATATCTTTCGATCCAGTCAAACACTGTGGAGGACACAAGAACAGGGGTGACATCACCATATACAACTCATCTACAGTACACCCACCTCGACCTTACACTGTCATGAACTGACCTTGAACAAACAGCGGATTTCTGATCTCAATGCTCCTTCCACATTCAATCTGTGCCGGAAATGTAATTTGGTGATTCAGTTGTTTATGGTGAACTGAAAAAACGGGTGCAATCTGTTGCAAAAATGTTTCACCAATGTTATTTTGATTCTCTACATGCTTGATCCACCCAAGAGGTCTGTATTATGTGGTTTACTGTGCAAGAGTTCTATTTCAAATATCTTCACATTTGGCTCCGAACACAACATAAAACTGGCTGCGTGCCTAGCTGAGTGTTACAAGTGTTAAGTGGTAAGTATTACATGTCAAGTGTTCAGTGTCAAGTGCTAAGTGTTAATCGCCTTGGTCTGGCGCTGTTTCCATGGTTTGGGCTATGTCCGTTACTTCCAGTGAAGGAAAATCTTAATGCTACAGCATACAATCACATTCTAGATGATTCTGTGCTTCCCCAACAGTTTGGGGAAGGCCGTTTCCTGTTTCAGCAGGACAATGCCCCCGGGCACACAGTGAGGACCATATAGAAATGGTTTTGCTGAGAACAGTGTGGAAGAATTTGACTGGCCTGCACAGAGCCCTGACCTCAACCCCATCCAACACCTTTGGGATAAATTGGAAAACCAACATCTAATATAAAGCTTTCCCAGAAGAGTGGAGGTTGTTATAGCAGCAAAGCATGGATCAACTCCACATTAATGCCAATCATTTTGAATGAGATGTTGGATGTCAGGTGTCCACATACTTTTGGCCGAGTAGTGCATATATTTACATTGAAGTACACAGTATGTGTCCACTCCATCTGGTAGCCTTAGTCTAACCCAGAGCCTTTGGCCAGAGGTGTAATGCCTTACAGTACATGTTTCTTTGTGACTTTACATCCTGAATCTCTTGTTTTCATTCCTTTAATAATGTTTTGAGGCCAATGTGTAACTGACGTTGTTGCTTCAAGGTCTTGGATGCCAACTAACCCTGGGACCGATAGCAGACACCTGGACCCTGGGACGGGTAGTGGGGGCATCTGTGCTCAGAAGATGGGGTGGTTGTCAGCGTGGTGAGAAGTAATCGGTGGGTACATTCTATGGGAGTGACCAATGTTCCTGACTCCGATGTACTGTTTGAGCAATGGGAAAATTACGATGTCAGTCCCCTACCGGTGTTCGCAAACTGTTCTCTGTCCGCCTCTGTCCAAGCCCGCTCCCCCTCCAGCCAATAAGGAGTGAACTGCGTGAAGACAGACACAACATGGCAGCCAGGGGGCGCCAGAGTGGGATCCAGCACAGAGGGGATGCACATCTCCAACATGGGCCTGGGGGGCAGCAGGCAGGACGAACATCAGCAGCCATGACAGGAGATAAACAAAGTGCAAAAACAAGGCAAGTTACATTTATCAGAGCTGCTGGTAAGGCCTCATAACCAAATTAATTTGAACTTACATAATGTTGTCTAATGAATATTACAAAAGATTTGCCTGAAGTCTTATGAAAACTTTTAAATGTAATGATTATTATCTCAGAATTACAGTACGTCTAATGAATATGATCTAAGAATTATATTAAGTCTAATTAATACTAAAAAAAAGACAACAGTTTAATAATTTAAACATGCTCTTCAGCCCCTTTAGGCGGGTTCAAAACAAGCAGTCATCGGATAACGAGACATGTTAGAGCACGGCTGCCCAGCCCTGTTCCTGGAAATCTACCATACCGTCCTGAAGTTATTCACTCCAACCCTAAACAAAGCACCTCTCATTCAACAACTCAGTGAGATGCAAATTAGTAGAGTCAGGCGTGCCAAATTAGGGTAGAAATGAAAGTGTACAGGTTGGTAGATCTCCAGGAACTGGGCTGGTTGCCGCTGCTCTAGAACAACGCCTTACCCGGATGAGTCCCCCAGCACCCCTGTTCTGACGCGAACCGGGCTCGGCGATTAGTGACTGACCGTGTAGACGGGCGGCCCTGCTTGGCCTCCCGATAGGCCGCCTCCAGCACGTCCACGCTCTCGCAGTTCAGGTGAATGGAGCACTGGTGGTGCGGGCCGGGGGTCCCGTCCCGAGCGTTGGGGGCAGCCAGGAAATTAGGCAGCCGGTCCAGAGCAACTGTCCGACGAGTCAGAGAGGAGAGAGTCACACGGACATTCTGGGTCCGGCAGCCCAGTGAGTCACACAACCATTACATTACATTTATTTGTCAGACGCCTTTATCCAAAGCGACGTACAATAAGTGCATCCCGAAAGTGATTGGAACAACTACAAAACACAGGTCAGATAAGGTACAGTACTCATTATGTAACAGTTATTCATAGCCAGGAACACATTTAGTCCAGTTCACACAGTAAGCACAGACTAGGTCAGAGAGTAATATTAAGTCAAACTAGGAGGCATGACAACAAGCTACAATATGAAGATAATGATGAAGATAATGATAAGAGTAAAAAATCAGACTGGTACATGTAAGATAAGTGGTACAGGAGGTACGTGTGTAACACCAAAGTGCTACAGAAACAAAGTAGAACAACCATGTAGAACGCCATGTAGAACAATCATGATATATACTTTCTAACAGCTCCATCAGCACTGTGACAATGTACTGAAGCAGCTGATATGAGAACCGAACTGACCGTTGATCTTGGTGACGGGAGAGGTGTAGTCAATCTGAGATATGGCTTTCATGAACTCTGGAGGCAGGGACCCCTGCGAACATTTAAAACAAATGAGTCAAATGAGCTGGGCCTCAAAGAAGCATCACCTAGACAACAGTAACAGTTCAAAGGGTTCAAATTAAACGACTTCCCTCCAGAAAATGGCGGTGAAGTGCAGTTCACAGATGACCTCACCTGTGGAGTGAGCTTTTTGAAGGTGACGTACGGAGTGGCATTAGACAGAACGACTTTACTGCGCACTTCGGACCCGTCTTTCAGCACGACACCCTCGGCGCGGCCATCTTGACCGACCAAAACCTGCTCCACCTCCTGATAAGACAACACAGAGTTGAAGTAAGGGGAATTCACTGAATGACATTAGCGTTCCATTCTGATGGCCACAAGGCAGCTGCAGGAACTAGGCTGATTGCCACAAACAAGGCTGCTTTCCTGAAGAAATGTATAAACAAGTGACAGAAAATAAGACAGAAATAAAACAAGAGACAGAAAGTCAGGAAAATGTTTTCCCCTTCTCCAGAAGGGGAGCTTCAGCCAAAACTCATTATTTAATATGTTGGTCACATAACGCGTCACATGTACAACCCATGACAAAGGAATGTACAGTATGGAGCCCCACTCCAAACAATGATGTCACCCGAGTATAAGTCCTCCCCGAGTATAAGTCCTCCCTTTCCCCTAATGTAGAGAACAGATTCAGAAAATTTTGAGGAGTCTACAGCGCAGAAGAAACTGACATCAGACTCCAAACCTTAGGTTACATCTTACAATTTTCATTGTAAATTCATAAATACTGAGATTAACATTTAGAGGTGACAAATCTGTCATTCTCCAATTCAAAAGACACCTTCAGTCACTTAAATAATAAGAGGAGGAGGAGGAGTTATATCCCAATGACATCATCACATCTTTTTGAGATACAAAAGAAAGTTCAGATGCATTACATACAGGTCACTCCAATTATTCTGGGGATAAAACAGAACGTACAAAATAACAAGGGTAGAGTTCCCTTTTAAAGCTGTCGAAATGACCATTCCTTCAGCAGCGACCTCTGACCTGGAAGCGGTACCTGCTCAGTGAAGATGGCAGCTCCGTGGGCGCGAGCCGAATTGGCGATGGACTTGGAAACGCCTCCCATTCCGCCCTCCACGTAGCCCCACGCCCCTTTCTTCTTCTCCAGCTCGCCCATGACATGGTGCAGGAGAACGTACCTAAAAAAAAAAATCACACAGTATGACACACGTCCACATTAAACCAGCACCACAGGACTTCAGCTGGACATAAGGTCACAGGTCACTGATCTACATTTAGCCCCTCTTACTTTGCATAGAATTTCACTGCCACCTACTCTAAGTCCACATCTCAGTTCCCATGGCTGAGCTGAGACGCAGACTTCCCACAAGTCTTGTGCAGACTTAAAATCTAATTGTCGCATTAATCTTTGTTTAGACAGGCAGTTTGAATCAGATCCATAATCAGATCTCTTTCACTTCTCCGATATGCATCTCATAGGCTGACCAGATGTCCTCTTTTACCAGACATTTCTTCCTTCTTCAACTAATAATATCCATCTATGCGGGATTACAAAATTCGCAAAAATGTCCAGCTTTGCTCGTTCCATAGCTCATATATATATGTATAAACAAAGAGCCTTGTATTATGTTCATAATGATCGCCTCCCCACCCTTCACCAGGGATACTAGCTGGTCATAAACACTCTCGCCTGTTACCAGGGTTACTAGAGCTGGTCATAAAATGGTGCTCACCCGCTACCAGGGTTATAGGGGCTGGTCATGGCTCCAATCACAGCGTCCGTAGCCAGCGTGGCTCTTAGGGGCTCCGACTCAAACCAGCGGTTCAGAATCTGCAGGCCAGGAACAGCACAGAGAGTCACAAAGCGCTAACTCAGGGAGATGCTAACAGCACAGACAGTCACAAAGCGCTAACTCAGGGTGATGCTAATAGCACAGACAGTCACAAAGTGCTAACTCAGGGTGATGCTAATAGCACAGACAGTCACAAAGCGCTAACTCAGGGTGATGCTAATAGCACAGACGGTCACAAAGTGCTAACTCAGGGTGATGCTAATAGCACAGACGTTCACAAAGCGCTAACTCAGGGTGATGCTAATAGCACAGACAGTCACAAAGCGTTAACTCAGGGTGATGCTAATAGCACAGACGTTCACAAAGCACTAACTCAGGGTAATGCTAAACACATTTATGTCGAAAGAGGATCCCATGCCAAAAACAGTAGCATCCAATGTATGAACCTGTACATTTCTTAAAGGCATAATATTTATTATTGTACTCCCTTTCAGAAAATGTTTTTCACAATATATCTTTATTTTAATAATGCAATAACTATGAAAAGGCATATATTATTGTGTGTTTCATAAATTTTATCAAAATCAGCACATCCAGCTGATCCAACATCACAGCTCTCTCAGACCAGGGACGAAAGAATGGCACAAAAAAAAACAATAAAAATAGATCAGTTTAAAATCAGCTAACCTTTACAAACCTTTAGTATTGGTGCAGTTATGAGCTCATAGAAGTCAGGAATGTTCTTTCCCAGTTTAAACCCTTTTTAACAAAACACAATGGCAAATTGCGTCAAGTTTGACATTCTTCCTCCTAGAGTGAGGGAATTGTGAAAGTGATGTGCCATGTTTTACATGGCCAAGGACAGAGACCATCTCAGAACTGTCATTTAGTGCTCCTGAAATGCATAAGAAACAATTATAAGATAAAATTGTAGGAGAAAATATACTAGAAAAATAGCATTGAAACACACAAAATTCTCACGAATCTTCAACCAAAATTTATCACACACAGATCCAAAAATTGTGGTCAGAGCCAAAAGCAAATTATCAGAAAAAATTAAGTTTGAATTGAAAACATTGTCCAATTTACCACAATGTGGAAATCTGACTCTGCATCGCCTATATCAAGGGCCTTGGGGTCCATGTGGATACTCAATGAAATGTCCAGTGTTAAATCAACTCTTACAGAGTACGAGTCAAATTAACACTGGGCAATGTTACTGTGTGCGTGTCTGACTGTATCGCCTCAGTACCGGACTTTATCAGGGGGCTCAGGGTCCTAAGGGCAGCTAGCCGTCTCCTCAGGGGCCCCTGGGTGACCCCAGGAATGTCCACCGGGGGCGCGTCCAGCAGGGGGTGTATGGCGCCTGCCAGCTTCTCCAGGTGAGTGTTAAAGGCGGGATAGGCCTGCAGAGGAAGACGCGAAACACGAGACACACGACCTTATGGCAGAACCAGGAAACAGCTACGGACCAAAACACAGACTGGCCTGTAAAGTACAGCATAACCAGGAAACAGCTACGGACCAAAACACAGACTGGCCTGTAAAGTACAGCATAACCAGGAAACAGCTACGCACCAAAACACAGATTGGCCTGTAAAGTACAGCATAACCAGGAAACAGCTACGCACCAAAACACAGACTGGCCTGTAAAAGTACAGCATAACCAGGAAACAGCTATGCACCAAAACCACAGACTGGCCTGTAATGTACAGCATAACCAGGAAACAGCTACGCACCAAAACACAGACTGGCCTGTAAAGTACAGCATAACCAGGAAACAGCTACGGACCAAAACACAGACTGGCCTGTAAAGTACAGCATGACCAGGAAACAGTTACGGACCAAAACACAGACTGGCCTGTAAAGTACAGCATGACCAGGAAACAGCTACGCACCAAAACACAGACTGGCCTGTAAAGTACAGCATAACCAGGAAACAGCTACGCACCAAAACCGCAGACTGGCCTGTAAAGTACAGCATGACCAGGAAACAGCTACGCACCAAAACACAGACTGGCCTGTAAAGTACAGCATGACCAGGAAACAGCTACGGACCAAAACCACAGACTGGCCTGTAAAGTACAGCAGAACCAGGAAACAGCTACGCACCAAAACACAGACTGGCCTGTAAAGTACAGCATAACCAGGAAACAGCTACGGACCAAAACACAGACTGGCCTGTAAAGTACAGCATAAGCAGGAAACAGCTACGCACCAAAACCACAGACTGGCCTGTAAAGTACAGCATAACCAGGAAACAGCTACGGACCAAAACACAGACTGGCCTGTAAACTACAGCATAACCAGGAAACAGCTACGCACCAAATCACAGACCAGCGTGCAAAGAAAATTTAACATGGTTTAATAAAATTTTTAAAAAGGGTTAATTCGCCCCATCTGGCCATTCACAAAGAACAAATACAATATTTTTTTTTATTCCACATGCTGCAGTTAGTAACAGTTCAGTGAATTTAATTCAATACCTTACTGTCACGTCAGCTTAGCAGTTGTTAGGAAGTTGCTCACAGAACATAAATTAGACAAAGGCAGACTTACTGGATTCATAAAACAAACCCTTCCCTTAGAATCCACACATTGAATAAATGCACAGGCTTATCATAAATCCATACCCACTTCACACAGAAAAAATAAGTTAAAATGATTGCACACGTGTCAGTTTCATTAGCAGCAAAGTGCCAAGTCCATTCAAATATTGGGATGGCAGTTATGCCATCTCACCAAAGTTATGCCTTGGGGGGGCATGCCCCATACCTACACAGCACTCAGAGTTTGGCACTTTTCAGGGTTTCCTACAGAAATAACCACAATGACCACAGACTCTCAGCCCTTACAAACATTAACTTCTGTACATTCTGACCTCACGTAAACACAGAGTTCAGATATTAATCCTACTCCACAGTCCTGTTTTTTTTTGAAGTGCTGGTGAAAAATATGAGTTCCTGTGAAGTTCTGGTATTGCTGTACAGTTTCATGTCATAAGGCACTGGTGTGCACATGTGAGGTGTTTAAAAAAACAGACTGATTAAGGGCTTTCCTAGTTCTAAAGCATATTTCCTTTCTAAGAAATAGTTGGATTTTAAACTATTCAACCACCTTGATGTAACCATTTTCATGAAACAAATAGATTTTACAAATTTTAAAATTTACAAAACTGGCCACATAACTCACCCCCACCCCACCCCCCCCACCCCCCCACCCCCCACCCCCCTCCAATAATATAGCATGATGATGAGACTAATAATTTCATGAAATAACAATGTTTCATGTGGATTTCATGTTGTCATTGGGATACACTGATCAGTACTCTGCACTGATCTGTAAGTATTTAGCCCTTATAATTCCCCCCCAGAATTGATACTTTCACAAAAAGTTCTTTTTAAAAAAATGTCTTCCGGTGGGGAATGCCTTTCCTGACCCCCTTACAGGGTTACAGTTCTTGAGGTCTGTGCATTTCAATATTCAAAGTGAAGGTAGGCCCTTGGCTGCAGGGTGTACAGATCAGCATGTTTGCCAGAATGTGCTGTTAACCCATTAGCATGATGAATTGAGGTAGAACCACCCCCCCCCTCCATGCCTGGGTCACAACAGCCTTGCACAGACCGAGTGGCACTTGCCTGGGCGTCTCTCTCCGAAAACTTCCCGATCTCACGCAGGTTCTGATCCATGTCTGACCACAGCAGCAGAGACCTGGGGGGGCGGCCCCCCACCCCCTCCTCCAGCATGGGGGTAAAAGCGTGAGGGTCCCGCATGTACACTTTAAGCCCATGTTTCTGAGGGGGTGGGGGGGGGGGGGGGTGAGAGAGAGAGAGAGAGAGAGAGAGAGAGAGAGAGACCAGTTGTTGTGAATATATTTTCACTGTGATTATTATTATTATTATTTTATTTTTTTATTTTTCTTATTATTATTATTTTTTTTTACTTTTTTTTTTATAAGATTTTTTTAAAATATAATTTTATAAGAGTTGCACCCCAAACAGGTGACTTATTTTCCCCTGGATGAAAAAGTTGCACCCCATCATACCAAATGGCAGTTTCCACACCACCGTCACCGTCACCTTCATGTAAAATGAAGCAATGTTCGGCGAGATTTTGGACTAGGGTTTGGCGGGAAGTTGGATCAGTGTTTGGCGGGATGTTGGGTCAGTGTTTGGCGGGATGTTGGGTCAGTGTTTGGCAGGATGTTGGGTCAGTGTTTGGCAGGATGTTGGGTCAGTGTTTGGCAGGATGTTGGGTCAGTGTTTGGCAGGATGTTGGGTCAGTGTTTGGCGGGATGTTGGGTCAGTGTTTGGCAGGATGTTGGGTCAGTGTTTGGCGGGATGTTGGGTCAGTGTTTGGCAGGATGTTGGGTCAGTGTTTGGCGGGAAGTTGGGTCAGTGTTTGGCAGGATGTTGGGTCAGTGTTTGGCGGGATGTTGGGTCAGTGTTTGGCAGGATGTTGGGTCAGTGTTTGGCAGGATGTTGGGTCAGTGTTAGGCAGGATGTTGGGTCAGTGTTTGGCAGGATGTTGGGTCAGTGTTTGGCAGGATGTTGGGTCAGTGTTTGGCGGGATGTTGGGTCAGTGTTTGGTGGGATGTTGGGTCAGTGTTTGGCGGGATGTTGGGTCAGCGTTTGGACGGGACGTTGGTCTGGGGGCTCACTCTCAGCTCCAGGTCCCTGTAGATGTGGGGTCTGAGCAGGCTGAGCACGTAGGATGCCCGGGAAAAATGGAAGCCTGAAAGCAGAGGCCTGGAATTATGCACTGGGACTGGACCAATCAGGAGAATCCAGGCAGCATGCACCTGTCTCCCAGCCAGTCAGTCTCTCACGTCTCCATAGCGAATTTAAAAGTGTTCTGCGTTGATTATTAATAAGCTAAAGGGTGGGCTTTACCTTGAACGATCTCCTCTGAAACATTAATTATTAATGAGCTAAAGAGTGGGCCTTAGTTGGGATCATCTCCTCTGAAACATTAATTATTAATGAGCTACAGAGCGGGCCTTAGCTGGGATCATCTCCTCTAAAACATTAATTATTAATGAGCTACAGAGTGTGCCTTAGCTGGGATCATCTCCTCTAAAACATTAATTATTAATGAGCTACAGAGCGGGCCTTAGCTGGGATCATCTCCTCTAAAACATTAATTATTAATGAGCTACAGAGCGGGCCTTAGCTGGGATCATCTCCTCTAAAACATTCATTATTAATGAGCTACAGAGCGGGCCTTAGCTGGGATCATCTCCTCTAAAACATTAATTATTAATGAGCTACAGCGCGGGCCTTACCTGGGATCATCTCCTCTAAAACATTCATTATTAATGAGCTACAGAGCGGGCCTTAGCTGGGCTCATCTCCTCTAAAACATTCATTATTAATGAGCTACAGAGCGGGCCTTAGCTGGGATCATCTCCTCTAAAACATTCATTATTAATGAGCTACAGAGCGGGCCTTAGCTGGGATCATCTCCTCTAAAACATTAATTATTAATGAGCTACAGAGCGGGCCTTAGCTGGGATCATCTCCTCTAAAACATTAATTATTAATGAGCTACAGAGCGGGCCTTAGCTGGGATCATCTCCTCTAAAACATTAATTATTAATGAGCTACAGAGCGGGCCTTACCTGGAATGATCTCCTCGGAAACAGCGGCTCCGCCCAGCACATGTCTACGCTCCAGCACAGCCGTGTTCACGCCACCTTTCTGAAGGTACGCTGCCTGGGAAACGCACACACACACACACACACACACACCTGCTGAACACACACACCTGGGGAACCCCGAATCTCTGAAGTACACCCACCCCAACTCATACAGACAGGGACATCCACCCCAACTCATACAGACAGGGACATCCACCCCAACTTATACAGACTGACACATCCACCCCAACTCATACAGACAGGGGCATCCACCCCAACTCATACAGACTGACACATCCACCCCAACTCATACAGACAGGGACATCCACCCCAACTCATACAGACAGGGACATCCACCCCAACTCATACAGACAGGGACATCCACCCCAACTCATACAGACAGGGAGATCCATCCCAACTCATACAGACAGGGACATCCACCCCAACTCATACGGACAGGGACATCCACCCCAACTAATAAACACAGACACACTCACCCCAACCCAACTCAATAAAACAGGTACATTCACCCCAACTAATAAACACAGACACATTCACCCCAACCCAGCTCATTAAGACAGGCACATTCACCCCAACTCAGGGAGACGGGCACATCCACCACAACTTAAAAATGCCTAGATCACATAGCGAAAGGCTGGTGCACACAGACCCTATAAGGCTCACAGTAACTCCTGCCAAAGACGCTTCTGCTAAGTTTTGACCTACGATTCTGCATGCTGGCAGAATAAATACATTAAACTTTAACTATTTTATGTGCTAGCTCGTTATAATTTTAACCAAAAAGTGTGTTTAAGTCAACTGCAAACTACTGGTCATTTAAAATGTGATACTGCTTTGCACTTTTGAGTAACTTGTGTAATTACTTTCATGTTTTTGTATCTTAACAGTAACAAATAAAAATGGGAAAACTTACCGCGACCAGTCCATTGTGACCTGTAAAGAAATAAATAGTACAGTGGGTGTTTATAGATATGCGAGAAGTGGGGGACAGCGGATCTGATCGGATCAGCAGCTGCCATTCTTGGGATTCTGCGACGTTTCAGGAAACTGTTCCTCGAAACGAGCCGAAGGACAGAAAAAACCAACAACAAAAAAACAACGCAGACTGGATAATGAGCATATGCGTAAAACACCATTACTGACGTTGTGCGCGTGCCCTTGGACGCATTTAATTGCCTGTTATTTATTTTACATTTGCATTTCAGCGGTCAGTGTGCAATCGGTGTATTAGATCACCAGCAAATGAATGTTGTTCACTCCTCAAACTACAGTTCAAAGTGCACGATTATGCGAGAATGGAGAAGGCAGCTGGCTTTACACACGGCATAGTGGGAACTCCTGCAGCGAATAAAGTTATAAAGAGAAAAATGCGAGAAGGCCACGCGCTGTTTTTTTTTCTTATCCAGTGGTCGCTGAAAATATTGGGGACACAGCACACAGAGCCGTATCACTCAGGTGGTAATTATTTCAACAGCAGCTCGATATCATCCGTCATTAAGCGCGCTTTATTTTTTACACTGACTTTCTGACTATACAGTCGCAAGAAATTGCGCGAAAACAGATTAAACTCTGTGCCCACATCGTAGATTTAACTGTCGTTACCTCCTCCGATGACCAGCGCGTCATACTGTGTTCTGAGCGCTGTCGCGTGACAAGCCCTTGTGACGGCCCCTAAACCGGAGACAGACCGCCATGCACGGCCAGTGCTAACTGCAGTGGCCATGGCGAACTTCACCGACACTCTGCCGCGCCTCGGCAACTCTTCCCTCGCGGTACTTTCCGAGCGGCGACCTTCGACTCGTAGTTACATATTTGTAAGCCTTTTAGCTCCGCCCAAATTAGCAGACATCTGTTTCTGACAAAATATTGGACGAGCAGCTGTCCAATACCGCTTTCAAGGAGCACCAAAACACGTAGCTGAGCACTGAGTGCTGTTGTATATATTTACGTCTCTCGTGAATTATGTTGCACATTAAGATATAACAAGAAATGAAGTCGAGGAGGACAAATATATTCATACGCATGCTGTACATGAATTAAGGGAAATATGGAGTTAATTTTTAAAGGATGTTTCTGTTTTATCATATCACCACGTAGGCTAACCTAAAATTGTGAAAAAAAATTAATTAATTAAAAATGATCCAATGCTTTGGGTGTTGTAAGAAAAGCACATGAATAAAATGCATTATTATTATTAGTAGTAGTATTAGTAGTAGTAGCAGTATTTTGTTCAGAAAATTGTGTTCACAAATATGATTTAAAAAAATAATTTTATATTGGAAGATGTCATGTTACATATACCTCCTTCCAGAACTTATATTGTACTTTGTATCTTGCTTGTCATGCCTCCTAGTTTGACTAATGTTTATGTGTTCTTGGCTGTGAATAACTGTTACAAAATGAGTATTGCACCTTATTGGACCTGTGTTTTGTAGTTGTTCCAATGACCTTTGGTATGGACTTATTGTACATAGCTTTGGATAAAAGCATCTTCCTAATAAATGTTTGCATAGTTAAATGTACATTTGCTAAGCATATAACCATGCGGTATAAGGTTACTGGATATATAACCATTGTGTGCAAAATGTCACTTCTTGATCAAAAGCGTGTGAAAGCTGCATTATACTGTGTATAATATCAAAAGAGGACAAGCTGTTCTGATAAGAAGAACCCCAGTGAACTAGGCGTTTGGTCAAGGTTTCTGAAGGAAGCAACAAAGTTTCTCAGAAAAACCTAAAGAAATGGGCGACTGTCATACCAAGGCCTGTCCAAGGGCCGTTTGAGAGAGATATAAAGGAGAGAGGTGTAAACAGAAGTTTGAGATTCTCTTCTCGAGCTCTGTGATGAAGTGCGTGAGCGGTTTCGCCTATTTCATCAAATAAAGAGTGTGTTGCTAAATTGCTCTGTGACCTGGCTAAATTATTGTCTTCATTCAAGGCAGAATCCACGACACAGGGTCGGTTACCTGTGGCGTAAAGCCACCAGTTTGTTGCCATCATGTGACCTGCAGGGATTTAAACTTGACTTTTCGATGGTTATCCTCCAAGGGGTATCAGCCTGACATTGTGCTGTAGCAGAATGGCTGCAGATCACATGCATCACACCTTTAATAAAAATGACTGATTTATTAAGCAGCAGCAGGTATTATAGAAAGGCAGGACAAACACAAAGCACGCCTGTTTTTTTTTTAAAAAAACAGTGTTTTATTGGATAGCTGTACAGAATGTAAACGTCTCTCGTGTTTTCGGATGCTAATACAGTCGGTCCACCGCTTGTAAAAACTTCACGGCAATTTCTGCAATGATCTCCAGGGAAACATTTTAAAAGCAGACGTGAGGGGGTGGGGGGTGGGGCGGGGCGGGGCGGGGGGAGGGGTGTAGGGGACACAGAGCAGTCTGTTCTCTGGGTGCTGTTTTACATTCTGCTTTAGAGGACAAACTTCACAGTAGTTCCTCAAAATCTAAACAATCCCCCCCCCCCCCCTCACATATGAGCACCACAAAATCAGAACACTCAGACAACATTTAATTTATTTACAGTGACAAAAAAAAAAATCAATAATCTAAATTTTATAAGGGGAGTAAGGAACTTGAAGGAAATCACTTTTTTTAATTAAAATATAAGTAGTGTGATTACAGAAGAAATGACATCCTTAAACACTGTGGTCCCTCTCTGGTGTTCAGTGGCTTATTGAGTAACTATAGCGACCAGTGACAGTTGGTTCAGCACCAGAAACGGGGTGCAGGAGCAACGCCCGGATTGGACCCTCAGTAGAGAACACCTGCCTGTCTCTCTGTCTGTCTGTCCATCTGTCCTCCTCTTCAGTACCGACCCTCTCGCTCCACACAGCTCACTCCGATGGCATTGTCGGGACACAGGCATGAGCGGCCACTAGGGGTCGCTAGACACAAATGTGTGCAGCCCCCGTTGTTGACCGCGCAATAGTTTCGCCCTAAGGAGAAGAGTTCACATTGCAATTCAAACAGAAAGAAAACTGAAAACAAACAAATGCTTGCTCACATGCAAAAAAAAAGAAAAAGAAAAAAAAGGCTGTCCTAAAATCACTCCGTAAACAACAGCTTCAGAAGGACGGCTCAAAATGTCTGGCAGACATCCGCCTGATTAGAGAAGAAAATCTGCGGTTTCCTAACAAGGAATACAGAATGTTTCATGTTTTCATCAGTGGTCAGACAGCGAGCCCCCTGCTCAAACACACAGACCACTGCTCAAACAGATTACTACTCATAGAGCTCACTGCTCAAACCAAACCCAATGCTCAAACACAGATCACAACTGAAACACAGAACTCACTGCTTAAACACAGATCACTGACTGTATAAAAGGCTGTAGAATGGAGTCATTTTCAGGCCATTCGTGATTTTAATTAGATAAATAAAGCTTGCTGGACAGCATCTGTAGCTTTGTGGGGGAAAAAAAAAACATTAAACTGAGCCAAGAATGAGTCTGGCCAAATCAGGATAAGGGACCGTGAGCCCAGATGTGAGCCCAACCTCCAATCCACCATCACAACCCCAACCCCCAATCCACCATCACAACCCCAACCTCCAATCCACCATCACAACCCCAACCTCCAATCCACCATCACAACCCCAACCTCCAATCCACCATCACCACCCCAATCCACCATCACAACCCCAATCTCCAATCCACCATCACAACCCCAACTCCCAATCCACCATCACAACCCCAACCTCCAATCCACCATCGCAACCCCAACCTCCAATCCACCATCACCACCCCAATCCACCATCACAACCCCAATCTCTAATCCACCATCACAACCCCAACCCCCAATCCACCATGACAACCCCAGCCTCCACTCCACCATCACAACCCCAGCCCCCAATCCACTATCACAACCCCAGCCTCAAATCCACCATCAGAACATCAACCTCTAATCCGCCACCACAACCACAACCTGCACCCAGCCAACACAACCCCAACCTCCACCCAGCCAACACAAGGCCAACCTCCACCAGCCAATACAAACCCAACCTCCTCTCCAGCCAATACAACCTCAACCTCCACTAGCCAACACAACCCCAGCCTCCACCCGCTGTCCCTCTCTCTGCTTCTAGTTTGAGGGGAATCTGCTTTTCAGATTATTTCCTCTGCAGCGGTTTTGGGGTCGAGATGTCAAACATTTTTCCCCACCTGGGAATACTAAAGGGATGGGCCCACTCAAGTCCAATTTTAGTTATGAGTTTAAAGGTCAGTGAGGTCAGAGGTCAGAGGTCAGGGGAATCCACAGACGTGGGGCTGAACATCAAAGCAGAGGATATGCAGTCTCACTTTCGGGGGGGGGGGGGGTTTCTCTACACTTGTCCAGGATCTGAAACAGACCTCTGCTGTGTAAGAGCTGTAGGCTATGGGGTGGGCTAATTCCCCGCAGAACTGACCCGGAAAAATGGCTGTTTGTCATGGCCTTGCAGCATCTCAATAAGACGTTTTTGTTAGAGTGCCACCAGGCTGTTGAGAGGTGACAGACGAATGTTACAGCGTTTTACCTGTAGGGCACTGAGCGTAGGCTGTGGCGATTCCATACAGCCGCGATCGTTTCTGAGGTTGGAACTGGTCCGATTCCTTCCCCGTGGCCCGGTCCACCACCACCACAGCGTCTCTGAAAAAGAGGATCAAATGCATAAAACACCACTAACAAAACACATCTACTATTCACCTCTACAAAACACATCTACCATTCACCTCTACAAAACACATCTACCATTCACCTCTACCATTCACCTAGCTATTAAAGCATCTCTACCAACTCTCGCTAGACACACCACAACTTTCACCTGTCTATTTCAGGACAGCTGCACAGTTGGTTTTGCAACAAGTACCCCCCCCCCGTGCTCCCAGCCGCTGGTGAGATCAGAGAGGGGGCCCCCCAAGGCGACCCCAAACTTCAGGAAGGCGAGAAATTGCAAGCAGCTGCCAGCATGTGAACGGGCTCCTTGGCCACTGTTCAATCAGCTCAGTGTCCTGCTCGACTTCCCTAATGAGAACATGAAGCAGCACCGCAGAACATGAGCAGGTACTGGCCAATCCCAGGAAGGGAGCCAAACTGGACCGGACCACCGCTGCTACTCGACTGCACCGGGAAAGGCGTCCAAAGTCAGAAACAACAGGGATGCCTGTCGTAGTGAAACGAGTGTGCAGTTTCCCGCTATGCCATCATATGCTGGCCAGGGGGCCGCAGCCGGAACTGCAAAGCATGCTGGGAGAATGCCTACCTCTTCCAGTCGGTGTAGTAGAGGTTCTTCCCAAAGGACACCATTGAGAAGGGGTACTGAATGCCCTCCAGCACGGTCCTGCGGTCGCTACGGGTGGGGTTCATGCACTCCACCTTGTGGGTCCCTGCAAACCAAAGAAGCACCCCGCCCCCACCCCACCAAAATTACTCAACCTTTACTCATAACAGACACCCCCCACTGCAATGGTTACAACTGTGCTCCCCAACGGGCAAGGTCCATCAGGGAAACAGCCAACCAGCCTACAGGAAAGCTGCCAAAAACCACTCAATAAACAGGCCATATTTCAGACAGTAACCTGAGACCCATTCCGGCAGAACTCTAAAAACATGAAGGGATTTCTGACAACCCCAGTGCAGCTGTGACATTAATGTACTCAAGTAAAAAAAAAAAAAAAAAAACCAATGTTGTGCCCTTTCTAGCCTCGCTTCAAAACAGAGCTCCAAAAAACAGGCAGCAGGAGCTCTGCAAAGCATGCTGGGAGGGCAGGGGGTGTGCGGCGCATTAACCCCCATCCGTCAGAGAAACGCACCGGCATCCGCCCAACACAGCAGGGAGCTCTGAGGGTCATAGGTCAAAGCGTTGGGCAGCCCCAGGTCATCCTTCACCAGAACCTTCCGGTTGGTCCCATCCATGTAGGAGGCTTCGATTTTGGGAGCTTGCCGGTTCCAGTCGGCCCAGTATAGGTACCTGGGGAGGGGAGGAGGGAGGCCGGTCTTTAGGGTTAAATCAGAGACAGTCTTACAGAGCACAGAGACCAGGGAACATCAGTGGTGCTATGGAAGACAAAAAAATGAGAAAATCTCTTCACATTTTTACTGATTCATTACAGCAGCTTTATATACTTTATATATGATTTTATATATATACAAATCATACGACTAGGAAATAGCTAATATATACATTCACACATACACATACCCACACAAACAAGCACATGCATACACACGCACACGCATGCACACGCACACACACACACACACACACACATACACACACACACACACCCATGGACAGGGTCAGCGATGATGGCTCGGGGATTGACGAGGTCCGTGTCGAACAGCACGCGTCTCTTGGTGCCGTCCAGAGAGGCCACCTCGATCCGGTCCCGCATGGAGTCCGTCCAGAACAGGGTCCGGCCCAGGTGGTCCACGGCAATGCCCTCAGGGCTTTCCAGGTCTGGGAGGGCACAAAGACACTCCATGCTTACCAGTAGGAGGCGCTGCAGCAGAACACACTGGGCAGGCAGCTAAAATTAATCTCTATTTTAGGGCACTTAGTAGGTGGTCTTATCCAGAGAAGCCAACATTCTTATTATACTGCACATGATCTATTTATACAGGGGATGATTCATCTTGCTCAGGGATGTAAAGGCAGCAGCCCACCAGGGAATCAAATTTACAACCTTACAGTTGCTGCTCCAACATGATACTACAGTGACGCCCAGTCAAATCTAATGTGACCTCTGCCCTCTGGCTTCTGGCCGCTGACCTGTGACCTGTGACCCACCTGCAGTGATGATGGGCGTGGGCTCTCCCCCCTGCACGCTGGCTCTGCTGATGGCGGGGGTTGTGATGTCAGTCCAGTACACCATCTTCTCCACACAGTCATACGCCACCCCAATCACCACTTTCTCCTGGAGAACATTGGTAGGGAATGAGGGTGACCCTGAGTAATGTGACACTGACTACATGACTGAAATACCCTGAGCCATGTGACACTACACAACTGAAATACCCGAGTCATGTGACACTATCCGGCTGAAATACCCTGAGTCATGTGACACTACACTACTGAAATACCCCTAATTCATGTGACACTACTTGACTGAAATGGCTATGACTGAAATGCATTCCTTCATGACCCTCCAACAGTCTAGACATTACAGTTCCATCCAAGCGCAAACAAAACATGTCTTGCGTGAAATAAGGAAATCCTTTTCAGACTGGCTTAAGGTTTTAATACGCAATTTGTAATATTGCTGATGCATTGATGAGCTTTGCCAAATGTTTAAACGAGTCCCAGGCCCATACTGCATAGCTGGGAACCACAAAAATGCAGCCTTGTGAAATCACTCCCTGTCACCCCCGGAAGCCAAAACAGACGAATGTGGCCTCTCACAGGCGGTACGCATCCTGTCTGTACAGACGAAAACTGAAAAAGTAAACTTGCTCTTCGCTTTGTTCTGGCAAACAGCGGTAGACACTCAGACGACTGCCGCTTGGGAACCGAAGACATACGAGTGCGTGTATGGGCGTGGGTATGTGGGTGTGGTTCCGTGTGTGGATATGTGGGTGTGGTTCCGTGTGTGGATATGTGGGTGTGGTTCCGTGTGTGGCTTTGTGGGTGTGGTTCCGTGTGTGGATATGTGGGTGTGGTTCCGTGTGTGGATATGTGGGTGTGGTTCCGTGTGTGGCTTTGTGGGTGTGGTTCCATGTGTGGATATGTGGGTGTGGTTCCATGTGTGGCTTTGTGGGTGTGGTTCCGTGTGTGGATATGTGGGTGTGGTTCCATGTGTGGCTTTGTGGGTGTGGTTCCGTGTGTGGCTTTGTAGGTTTGGCTGTCCGTGTGTGGCCCTGTCGGTGTGGCTTGCATGGCATAGCTGCGTGGGAGTGGCTCCACAGAGCATGACTATGTGGGCGTGGCTGTGTGCGCATGGCTCTACAAGGCATGTCTATGTGGGTGTGGCTGTGTGGGTGTGGTTATGTGGGTGTGGCTGTGTGGGCGTGGCTCCACAGGGTGTGGCTATGTGGCTCCGCAGGGCGTGATTGGCTCTCACGGGCAGGTGCAGCACAGCCTTGGCCTGGTCCTTCTTCACGTCGTAGCCCTCCAGCGGGACGTGCTCGATCTTGCCGCTCTGGGCGAACAGCAGGTGGGTTCCTGGGGGCAGGGGTTGCACATCCGGCCGGGGGGTGGGGCCCACCGGGACCGGAGGCACGTCCGGATCAATGCCTGCAAGGATCACGCACATCGCCATGGAGACACAAAGGCCACGTCAACAAAGCAGACAAGAAGGAAAAAAAAACATCAAATCTGACACATTTCTCCAAGGCACTGAAGTGATAAGGGGCAAGGGGGGTTGAGGTGGGGGAAGGGGGGGGGGGGGTGAGGCAGGGGTTCAGGGTGAGGGCTGTGAGGTGGGAAGGCGGGGTGAGGCAGGTAGGCAAGGTGAGGGGGTGAGGGGGTAGGTGGGGTGAGGGGGTGAGGTGAGTAGGCGGGGTGAGGGGGTTAGAGGGTGGGGGGGTGAGGTGGGTAGGTGGGGTATGGGGGTGAGGGGGTAGGGGAGGGTGAGGGGGTAGGTGGGGTGAGGGGGTGAGGTGGGTAGGCAGGGTGAGGGGGTGAGGGGGTAGGTGGGGTGAGAGGCTGAGGCGGGTAGGCAGGGTGAGGGGGTGAGGGGGTAGGGGAGGGTGAGGGGGTAGGTGGGTGAGGGGGTGAGGTGGGTAGGTGGGGTGAGGGGGTGAGGGGGTGAGGTGGGTAGGTGGGGTGAGGGGGTGAGGGGGTAGGGGAGGGTGAGGGGGTAGGTGGGGTGAGGGGGTGAGGTGGGGTGAGGGGGTGAGGGGAGGGTGAGGGGGTAGGTGGGGTGAGGGGGTGAGGTGGGTAGGTGGGGTGAGGGGGTGAGGGGGTGAGGTGGGTAGGTGGGGTGAGGGGGTGAGGTGGGTAGGGGAGGGTGAGGTGGTAGGTGGGGTGAGGGGGTGAGGGGGTAGGTGGGTAGACAGGGTGAGGCGGGTAGGCAGGGTGAGGGGGTCACACTCACACATGGGCGTGCTGCCCGGCCCTGTCCGGGTGCCAGGGATCTCGCCACCATTGCGGCCCACACACCAGCACTGCCCGGTGCTGGCGTGGCACTGCACGGGCTCGTAGGCACCCCGGGCATCACACGTGGGCACGTACTGCCCCGGGAGGGGCCTCGGGCCTCGGGGCCCAACCCCAGACGAGGCCAGGACGGTGTCCCGATGGTGCTCACACTGGGTCTTCTCATGCCCTGATTGGACAAGAGCACAAACAGAGCTGAGATGACGAGGGTCAGATTCAAGACACTTGACTCATTTACACTCAAAAACACACTAATTTACACACAAAAACACACTAATTTACACACAAAAACACACTCATTTACACACAAAAACACACTCATTTACACACAAGAACACACTCATTTACACACAAAAACACACTCATTTACACACAAAAACACACTAATTTACACTCAAAAACACACTAATTTACACTCAAAAACACACTAATTTACTCACAAAAACACTCATTTACACACAAAAACACACTCATTTACTCACAAAAATATGCTCATTTACACACAAAAAACACAGTACACACAGAAAAGCACTAATTTACATGCAGAGGAAGCACAAATCTACACAGAGAAAGCATACTAGTTGACAGGTGAAGCACTTCAATTTACACGCAGAGATTTAGAGAGAAAAGAACACAGATAATGACAGAGAAAAGAGAACACAGACATGCCCAGAGCGCCTGATTTTTAGAACCAGGATCCCACGTTTTCCCGCTCCTTCCTGATTTACTACAGCAGGCAGCTCCCACATGTAAGGCTTCTGTGTGGGAGTGAAACATGAGCAGAATGTAGCACCGAGCTGCACAGGGCGAACCCGTCAGCCTCCCATTCCCAGCCTTCACTGCAGAGACCCTCACCGAATCATATCGCTTCCAATCTTCTGAACGCACCGACACACAAATGCACAGCCTCACAGACTCACAAATGCACAGACACACAAACTCACGAATGCACAGACACGCAAATGCACAGCCTCACAGACTCACAAATGCACAGACACACAAACTCACAAATGGACAGACACGCAAATGCACAGACACACAAATTCACAAATGCACACGTGCAGAAACTCACAAATGCACAGACACACAAACACACAAATGCATAAATGCAGAAACTCACGAACACGCAAACCTACAAACACACGAATGTACGAATGCACAAACGTGCAAATGCACAAACACACAAATTAACAAACACACAAACGCACAAACGCACAAATCTACAAACACCCAAACCGGCTGGACCCTGCACACGACCACCCATCTCCCCAGCGCGGGGGCGCTCTTCTAAACAGCCGACTGCAGTTTCCCATCAAACTGAGGAGATCCCCCCAATCCCCCCACGCCTCAGGGGAGGACGGGGTAACCGGTACAGTGTGCGCGACCTCGGGGTCTCAGAGGAAATATTTCACAGTGCCCCCGGAGTGGGGGGGGGGGGGAACATCCATGCCTAATGGAGACACACACGAGCTTCGCTGGAGCTGAGTTACAGTTAGCATACTGAGGAGCTGAGGTACAGTTAGCATTGAGTTACAGTTAGCATTCTGAGGAGCTGACGTACAGTTAGCACTGAGTTACAGTTAGCATTCTGAGGAGCTGACGTACAGTTAGCACTGAGTTACAGTTAGCATTCTGAGGAGCTGAGGTACAGTTAGCACTGAGTTACAGTTAGCATTCTGAGGAGCTGAGGTACAGTTAGCATTGAGTTACAGTTAGCATTCTGAGGAGCTGAGGTACATTTAGCACTGAGTTACAGTTAGCATTCTGAGGAGCTGAAGTACAGTTAGCACTGAGTTACAGTTAGCATTCTGAGGAGCTGAGGTACATTTAGCACTGAGTTACAGTTAGCATTCTGAGGAGCTGAAGTACAGTTAGCACTGAGTTACAGTTAGCATTCTGAGAAACTGAGGTACATTTAGCACTGAGTTACAGTTAGCATTCTGAGTAGCTGACGTACAGTTAGCACTGAGTTACAGTTAGCATCCTGACAGGTCTGGACACGCGCAACACGCGAACACGCGAACACGGACACGCTCGCCGTGAAAAGAATGCAGCTCAAATGGCCTGGAAATATGACAAACCTGCTACAACAAAAAAAAACAACAACAAAAAAACGTAACACTGAACCGTCTCTGTTCAGACAAGAATTTTGGGGTTTGTTCCATGCAGCAAAGGCAGAAGAGGCAACCCCCTGCCTATCCAAATCTAAAGCGTGCTGAAGAAATGAGGGCTGGAAAAAAATCTTACAGAGAGAGAAAAAAAAACGAGTGTCTGTGTGTGTGGGTGTGTGCGTGCGTGCGTGTGTGTGTGTGTGTGTGTGTGTGTGTGTGTGGGTGTGTGGGTGTGTGTGTGTGTGTTTCTGTGGGTGTGTGCCTGTGTGTGTGTGTGTGTGTGTGCGTGAGTCCGGCGAAAGGCCCAGACCAGCTGGACTACCCTCTGAGGAACGAGCTCTGCAGCTCCAGGAGGCTAAACCGCCCGGCCGCTAGCAGTGATGTGAGCGCCACACCTTCAGAGACAGGGGAGAATGCAGGGGACGCTAACAGAGATATCGCCCCTGCCAACGGTCAGCTGCGTGACTGCTGCTCACATTCCCATTGGCTCATCTGTCCTTCGAACAGCGTGGAGTGAAAGGCACAACTGCCCAGCATGAGCGAGACACCGGAGACAGTATCTCTCTACAGCCTACCCCCAAAACCGAGCCGCGATGTACCCCAAAACTGAGCCGTGAGGTACCCCAAAACAGAAAAGTGGTCATTTCTGTGTCAGACCTTTTTCAGCCGAGTTTCTGAGACAGACTCCATCTCCTCTGGGTTTGTGGGACAGGCTCCACCTCCTCTGGGTTTGTGAGACAGACTCCCATCTCCCTGGGGACTGTGGGAAAGACCCTATCTCCCCCCGTGTTTGAGAGAGAGAGGCTGAGTCTCTGCTCTGTAGCGCTCATGACAGACACTGATGTAATAACCGCAGCAGCCTCCTGACCCCGATTCCTGTGTGGCTCCCCTGGGGCAGAGGAAGGGGCCAAACAGGGCTCCTGCAGCCCGGCCCACACAGCTGTGTTTGAGAGAGCCGCGGTTGTCCATGGCTACGGGAGAGTCCCGCTGTCCAAACAGCGCCCGGGCCACAGCGCGCTGCTCGGGCCTTATCTCTCTCCGGTCCTGCATTCCTGGGAGTCAGACGTGTTCCAGCAGGCCCGGGGAAAATCCTTATTAGCAGCGCGATACCGCCAGCGCGATCGACTGTGGCCCAGCTTTCTCTGACACGGCAGCCGTTCCCAGTTCATTCCAAAAAAGGACTAAATGTGCTGCATGAGGGGGACGATGTGCTGTGTTTGGCCCTTAAACAGAGCAAAAGAAGAAAAAAAAAAGGCCCACACAGACTTGGGACAGGGGGGTGGGGCAACCCACAGACTTGGGACAGGGGGGCGGGGCAGCCCACAGACACTGAACAGGAGGACGGGGCAACTCACAAACTCAGGACAGGGGGGTCAGACTAGCTCACAAACTCAGGACAGGGGGGTCAGACTAGCTCACAGACTCAGGACAGGGGGGTCAGACTAGCTCACAGACTCAGGACAGGGGGGTCAGACTAGCTCACAGACTCAGGACAGGGGGGCGGGGCAGTCCACAGACTCAGGACAGGGGGGCGGGGCTTACCAGAGGAGCACTGGAAACCATCGCCGTGGAAACCAGGCCTGCACTGGCAGGTGAAGGAGCCCTGAGTGTTGTAGCACACGGCGTCCCGGTGACACCTGCCCTGCTGCTGACACTCATCAATATCTGAGAGAGAGAGAGAGATAGAGAGAGAGAGAGAGAGTGAAGGGGAGAGTTAGGGATTGAGAGGGGGGATGGGGGGAGAGAGAGAGAGAGAGAGAGAGAGCAAGAGAGAGAGAGAGTTCACTTCATGTTGCTAGCAGGACATTCTCACCTAATGAGGCTTTGTGGAAATAAACTCATGAGCAGAAAAATGCATGATAGCTTTAAAAATGAGCAGATCTGAAGGGGAGGAGGGCAGTACCCTGGCATCTACGCCCATCCCCCAGGAAGCCGGGCAGGCAGGAGCAGACGTAGGAGGACCCGCCCGTGAAGCTGCACTGAGCGCGCTCCGGAACGTCGCAGTTGTGCGTGCCCTCCTGGCAGTGGTCAGAGGGCCGGTCGGCTTCTGAAAACACACACACACAGACACACACACACACACACACACACACACCCACAGACACACCCACACACACACACCCACAGACACACACACACACACACACACAGCCGTGAGTCCCATAAACCCGCGCGATTGGCCCACCGCTGCCGCGGACGCAGAAAGGCTCCGCCTCCGTCTCCCGCTCTCACTCAGGCCGCTGCACTGAGCACCTGAACGCAACACGTGCGGCGCGCCTTTCGATCCCAAACCGCCGTTTGCCCCCCCCGCAACAAAGCAACAAAGCAGGCTGGGATTCCCGAGATAGCGCTTAAACAAACAGCCCCGAGCAGAGAAATGTAAGAGGAGAGGAGAGGAACGCGAAGCGCGCACCTTCGCAGGTCCTTCCGTCGAGCGCAAACTGGTAGCCGTCCGCACACTCGCAGCGGAAGGTACCGGGATGGTTGCTGCAGAGCGCGTTGGGGCCGCACACCTGCGGGTTCTCTCTGCATTCATCGACATCTGTGGGGAGTTTCATCATCATCATCATCATCATCATCATCATTATTATTGTTATAATTATTATTATTATAGTAGTTGTATTTCTTCTAATCTACAGGAAGAACTGACCCCCGAGAGGAAATGAAATGGCATTAACTTAATTGCCTTAATGCAAACATAATTGTCTGCAAACTAATTAGTTAAAAAAAAGCTACACCCAATTCACCTACTCTAACACCTACGCCCAATTCACCTACTCTAACGCCTACGCCCAATTCACCTACTCTAACACCTACGCCCAATTCACCTACTCTAACACCTACGCCCAATTCACCTACTCCAACACCTACGCCCAATTCACCTGCTATAACACCTATGCCCAATTCACCTACTCTAACACCTACGCCCAATTCACCTGCTATAACACCTACGCCCAACTCACTTACCATAGCACCTGCGCCCGTCGCCGGTGAACCCGGTCCCGCACTCGCAGGTGAACTGCGAGCCCTGGCCCGGGCGGCAGATGGCGTTCGTGTCACATCCGTGTCGGCCGGTGAAGCAGGGGTTCTCCTCTGGCTCACCACCTGAACACAAGCCACCCAACACTCCCGTTCAGACCTGAACACAAGCTACCCAACACTCCTATTCAGACCTAAACACAAGCCACCCAACACTCCCGTTCAGACCTGAACACCAACCGCCCAACATCTCATTCAGACCTGAACACCAACCACCAAACACTCCTATTCAGACCTGAACACCAACCACCCAACACTCCTATTCAGACCTGAACACCAAACACCCAACACCCCCATTCAGACCTAAACACCAACCACCAACACCCCATTCAGACCTGAACACCAACCACCCAACACACCTATTCAGACCTGAACACAAGCCACCCAACACACCTATTCAAACCTGAACACCAAACACCAAACACTCCCGTTCAGACCTGAACACAAACGACATGCAAGTATGGTATAAGGGGGTATGTGGGGTACATTGGGCAGAGGGGTATTGTTTGCAGAGGAATATATTGTATCTGCTGGAGTATATAGTATGTGGAGGGGTATATTATATGTGGATGGGTACATTGTATGAGGAGGGGTATATTATATGTGGAGGGGTATATTGTATACAGAGGGGTATATTATACGTGGAGGCGCCAGTACCGTGGATGGAGCCGATCTTGTTGCTCATGGCGTAGCGGATGAGCTGGTTGCCGGAGTCGTACATGACGAAGACCTGGTCCACGGAGAGCTGCTGCGTGGGGACGGCGTTCCTGCCGGACTCGTCGTGCGGGCAGCTCTGGAACACGATGGTCTGCCTCCACTGGAACGTCCTGGTCTCCGTGGTGCCGCCCGGCAGGGTCAGCACGTAGTCGCGCGTGGCGGACGACGTGATCACTGCGCGAAAAAACCCCCCCCCCCCAAAAAAAAACACGTGGGTCACAGGGGGGCGTCCGCTCTGTCCCGCTGCCAAACCGCTGCAAGACAGCACAGACTCCGCACCGCGCGAACTCTTCGTACGTCACTTCCTGTGATTCCATTTTAGGAAAGCAAGGGTGGCCAAAAAAACGGCGACACGATAAATGAAGCTGAATGAAGGACGTTAGCTGCTAACATGCTAACAAATGATACGTCCACACCAGCCCGGCATGCGATGCCTTCGAACCTGCCTGTAAACAGCCGGAGGACCACGCCGTCTGTCCACGGTAAGCCGGTTTGCGTTATTGCCTCGAAATTCAGCAGGGTTGTGTAAACTGGCTCAAATAAATGCACCGTTGTTAGTAAACGTAGTGGCTCCCCTGCATCAACTAAGATTATATGAATATGTGTTCTACTCTAAATAGTTTATTGTTGCGAAATTAGGGAAGCACACAGCTGTAGTTACGCTCGGCCAATGGGCTCTTGCAGGCTGCGCAACTATACAATACCGTACTGTAAACTCTTTAGGAGTCAAAAATGCAACAGACTGCTGTTGCATTTTCAAAATGCACACTCATTTAAAGATGCCATACGCAGTCTACAGGAACCAGTTTAACCCAGATCCATTGTGATTTAGACCCATCTTATGGGTCGTCAACAGTCAATCAACACACATGCACACAAACACCTGGTGACTGACATCATCTCAAGGTATGTACATGTACAGGTATGCTGCGTACCTCCCATATGGTCAATTCACCAAAATTACACTTTACGGCAGGCGAACAACTAGAAAAGGCACCCATTGGAGCCCTCAATAGACATTAGAAATCCATTTCCTGTCTATCTTCTTTACAATTTTTAAAACAGAAAGCACTTTATGCTATAAAAGAAACAGGGACCCCTTCAACTAAACAAAATATGAATGGTTGGAAAGCTCCAGTTTGGCTATTTAATATGCGCCCTTTGGTTGTTATTTTCACTTGGGAAAACCACCAGGTGCTCGAGGGCTCGAGTTTGTGCTAGCTTGCACTCAACACGTTTCTTTGAGTGCAGACATTCTACCAAGTCTAGCAAGGCCATGACGCACTGAGAAAAGCCAAAATGAAGCTGCCGTTTAATTAATGTCTGATGTGAAAGAGGTTTTTTCACTCTGTAAGGGAAGATCTTGGATTAGATTTATAGCTGCTGTAATGGTAGATCTGGAAGTAATGCTAACGGTTGCTGCTGTAACGGTAGATCTGGGTGTAATGCTAATGGTTGCTGCTGTAATGGTAGATCTGGGTGTAATGCTTACGACTGCTGCTGTAATGGTAGATCTGGGTGTAATGCTAACAGTTGCTGCTGTAATGGTAGATCTGGGGGTAATGCTTACGGCTGCTGCTGTAATGGTAGATCTGGGTGTAATGCTAACGATCGCTGCTGTAATGGTAGATCTGGGTGTAATGCTAATGGTTGCTGCTGTAATGGTAGATCTGGGGGTAATGCTAATGGTTGCTGCTGTAATGGTAGATCTGGGGGTAATGCTAATGGTTGCTGCTGTAATGGTAGATATGGGGGTAATGCTTACGGCTGCTGCTGTAATGGTAGATCTCGGAGTAGGGGTCTATCTCCACGGTGGTGCCCGGTGGAACCTCGGGCACTGTGCCCTCCAGGTCCGTGTTGACAAGCAGGTGGTCGTGTTCGTCGATGCCCTTGAACTCCTGCTTGATGGACAGCTTCTCGTTGCCAGGCAAGAAGGTCACTTCAGCCTGCCGCGTGAACTCCCCGCCTTCAGAGAGAGAGAGGAAGAGAGATATAAAAAGAGACGGGGGGGGGGGGGGTTGGATGACACACAGGGCATGGCACAAGGGGTTGGGGGTAAAGAGCCAGGGGGCGGGGGAGGGGGGGGGAGTAACAGGGTCTGCAGAATTATATTCGGTAAAAGCACAGTGAACATGAAGCATTCCCTCTGCAGCCAAAATATACATTTCAGCCAACTGTGTTTATCTAACTGGGAGACAAATGTTAACATCCTGCGCTCATTACAAATAGACTGACACAGTGCATAGACGTACAGTAACTCAGGCATCATGATCAAACTCGCATTAACAGGCTAACTGAACTGGTGGTGTAATGTGGTGGGGGGTGGCAGGGGGGTGATGGGGGGGGGGGGGGGCAAAGGGGGGGCGATCTCTCACCTATGATGCTGAAGCCGTTCTTGTGTCCGGGCTGCTGCAGAGCGAAGGCCCAGCCGATGACCCCCCCCAGGGAGGAGAGGGGGAGCAGGGAGGGGCCCAGCCTAGGGGGTATGGTGCTGATGGCCACGTAGGCCCGCCCGTCATTGGCCACCACGTACGAGTGCAGGTCGTTACCGCTGAGCTCCACCGGGGAGGGGGAGGTCCCCACGAACACCCGCCCACTCACCTTCCCATTCATCCTCTGGGGCTTGCCTGCCAATCACAGTCATGACAAGAACGACAGCTTCACTTCCTGTTAAATCTCAGCACCCAAAACTCTGAATAACACACCAGGACTCTATACGTTAACAAACACTGTGAGAAGGAAGTGCTCCTTGAGCTGCTTGCACATGATCAGCGTCAAAACGCTCAACGAGGCGTCAAACCATTAACTTTCTATGGAGGGAGCGCTGATGCCCGACTAGGCCGCGACACTAAGCCTGGTGTAGCACACAGTTCAGAATCAATGCCGAACTGCAATCCTCTCTAAGGTCAAATCATTTGAACTTTGACCTCGTTTGAAGCTGACATTTTGCAGCACGTCCAATCACATCGCAGCTTTGCACGAAGCAGGCAGACGTAATCATGGAAGTATACATTTTGGGATAATCCCAGGAGTTTCACAAAGCAAGTTCACAATTTAGCCTTACACCGCAGACAACCTACTGCTTATCACCGCTAGTTGCAGTATTTTCGAACCTGCGGCTTTCCCAGATGGGTGATGTCAAGTTTCAACAGCTGGTGGCACTCGATTCTTCTCACGCATAGTCACCAACTTACTTGCCGTTTTGACTGCGATTGATTATTGTCATGCAAAAGCAGCGTTATTGTAAAGGGAAGTAACCCACAGCAAAGCCAAGTCTCGAGGTCTGCGTCCTACCTTCTGCTACGCACTGCTTGCCGTTGCCGTAGAAGCCAGGCCGGCAGTGGCAGCAGTAGCCGTTGGGATAGTCTCTGCAGTCGGCGAAGGTGGAGCACTTCTGTCTGTTGTTAGCACAGGTCTCAAAGTTGTAGGAGAACACTGGAGTGAAAACAGGCAGAGCACAAATTTAGCCAGACAGACTGAATGTTAAAAAGCTGCATGTTTTTTTAATTAATTATTTTTTTTTTTTACAAATTTAGCAGATGCTTTCATCCCCGATCTTATACATACAATCCATTTGTACACCAAGATAATTACTGAAGTGGGTCCTGGGAAAGTACCTTGTTCAGAGCAAAACAGCAGTGCCCCACAAGGGAATCAGACATACAACCTCAAGCCCAAGAATTGCAAGCCCCCCCCCCCCCCCCCCCCCCCCCCCCCCCACAAGGCAGTAGGCCCGCCCCCACCCACCCTTACCGTCTACATTAATGTCGCTGTCGTCCACCACCACTATTTCAGGGTTCTGCGGCTGGAACTGGACCGGGTGGACCGGACGGACCGGGGCGCGGTGGTCCGCATCCTGGACGGGGTGGTGAGCGATGGGGTCCTCGTAAGGCTCCAGGGGGCGCTGCTCTTCAGGCCGGGGGTAGACTGGCCTTTGGGGCTCCGCGGGGCCCGGCTCGTACGCGCCCGGCTGGCCGTATTCACCACGTAGCAACACCTTATCCCCACGCCTAACTGCCGGAACCTCCTTGGGCAGCTCGGTCACTTCGCCGGGGGCAATGGCCGTGAAATAGGGGGCCGTCCCAATCTCGTACACCCACACGCCCTGCTTTCCTGAGTTTGTTTGCCTGGGAAGAGATGCCAACATGAAAAATTTACTCCAGGAGGTAATTCAAAACATGCTGACCACAAATGCGTGCAATGCTTCTTTTTATTTGTATAAGCTGGCATGAATGCAGTTCTGTAAGCTGCCAGGACTGTGTGTGTTGGATTTACTACATGGGCTGGAAGCTTCATAGAGGTCTAAACATCTCAAGTGCAGAACACAGATTAGCCAGCGTGATTAGCGAGGGAATGGAGGTCTTACTCAGATAGCTTTCTGACAGAGTCCTCTTCCTCTGTGGTGATCCGGTAGTACGGGCCCTGACGGGTGCTCCAGATGAGGAACTTCACCAGTCCTTTACCGAAGCCGGCTTGCATGGGCTCTCTCCTGCCCACCAGAGGCGTGGCGTGGAACTGCATCGCCTCGCTCGGATACAGCAGAATGGCGTAGGAGGTCGTTTCGCCCGACGCTATCACCAGCTGGAAGGTGTTGCGCTACGAACGCCAGAGGGGGATCGGAGTTAGCCCCCCCTCAGAGCGAGCTCCCCGAGCCGCAGCCGAGGCTCCGCCAGCCCGCGGTACGCTCCCATAACCACCACGCACACGTGAACAGCTGGACTTTCACCACAGGGGCTGGCTGCCTGGGGGTTTAACAAGGCACACCCTGCCTGGGAGCGCCCTCACAACATTCCGCCTGCAATTTACAAGCCCCTGCTCCTTTACCCCTGAGCCCACCTGCACACTTCTGTACGCGATGCTAACTCTACCCTCAAAATGCTTCTGTTAACCGTAACCCCACCCCCAAAAGACTACCCCCCACCCTTAACCCCACACCCAAAATGCTTCCCTTAACCCCACCCCCAAGATGCTTCCCCTAACCTCACCCGCAAAACGCTTTCCGTAACCTTAACCACACCATCAGAATGCTTCCCTCAACCAAACATCCCACCGGTTTCCCGTTTGACTGAGAAGAAGCTGCTCACCTGCTGATTTCCTCCATTCTGCGGGTCATGGGGGGCCACGCCCGCCCAGGTGACCACCAGCGAATGGCTGGGCTCCACCTCGTCGTCCTCGGGGAAGGCGCGGTTGATGTGCTCGGCGGCCTTCCGCAGGACGGCGGGGCTGGAGTCCTGGCGGTAGTACACCTGCCCCAGCCCGTCGCTGGTGTCCAGGTCCCCCACCAGGGCGGCGATCATGCCGAAGCTGGCTGGCATGTTCCCCAGGTACTCAGACTCTGGGGCAGGCTGCCCCGTGGCGACAAACCCATTGGTGTTGATCTTTAAGGAGATTAGAAAGGTTTGTTACCGCACGTTTCCCCGAGCTCGGTACTGCACATAAGGCAAGTCTTCGGTCGCACAAGCTGGACAGTGTGCTACATTTCAGCATTGAACCGCTGCTCTAATCTACAGCGACTTCTACAGCTCACGTTCTTTAACGTACAATCCGTCGATCTTTTTATACATGAATCATATTCATATATGTCATTCGCAGACATGTATTTTTTCACGAGCATGAAAATAAAAAAGACCTTAAAACAAAGAATCTTTTATTGTAGGTTTTGTTCAGTCATTTGCATTCTTGGGCAACTATCCTTTATGTAAATGTGTCAAACAAAATATGTTGAGAAAAGTACACTATGTTTCTCTCACACGATTGGAATTATTCTGATTGAGCCATGCACTATTAAGTGAAAATCCTTCGCAAAACACTGAGCGCACAGCCTAGTGTAAATCTTCGAAATGAATTGTTTACACCTGCTTTGCACTTAAGACAAGACACCAGAATGCATGTAAGCCATATGAGCATTGTTCTCATTCTACTCAACACCACAGACTCATTCAACTTCTCAACGCTACAGACTAACACGGCTGCCTGTCGCCGCCTCAGGCCGTGGAAACTTTCCCTCGCAGTGAGGCATTGTGGGTACACACACACACACCGCCCAAGCTGTTTTACGGGGCCAACCCGCAGCTTTCGGAAGAGCCTCAATTTTCTCTCCCTCCCTCAGAGCAAAGGACAGCTCCAGGTTCCATCTATCAGCACTTCCTCCTTTCATGCCACAGGCCCGGAATCCTGTCATGGATTCATTCCGAAATGCTCTTTAACTGCTTCTGTCTGCACAACGTGTCGGATGTTTTCAGACGAGACGTCCTCACAAGTCGCTTTTTCCTGATGTATTCAGATATTCCGTCCTCACAAGTCACTTTTTTTCAGTCAGGTCACGCTCACTGTAGACCTGTGTGATTTGACAGATCAATTGAAAATGTCTATTAGCCTCCCACTTTCCTATAGCCCCAAAAACATTTTTGGAGCAGCCATTTCTTTTTTCATTTTTCAGAACGCAGGAAGTTTTCACAGGACACAGGAAGCGGATACAGGACACAGGAAGTGGTCTTCAGTTTCTGGCATAGGAAAGCTTACAACATCTGATCTTGCTCAATGAAAAAAGGAACCCTCCCAACATGGGGAACACTACGGCCAATTATGCATCAGGTTGCAGGACACTTGGCCAGTTAGCAAGGACACAGTGAGCTCTGACTCTCTCTCTCTCTCTCTCTCTCTCTCTCTCTCTCTCTCTCACACACACACACACACATACACACATATGCACACAAATACACACACGCACACACACACACACACACACACACTCTCACTCTCACGAACACACACACGCACGCATGCACACACACACAGACGCGCACGCACACACACAGGCACGCACACACACACACACACACACGTGCACACACACACGCACGCACAGCGAGGCCAAGCCCAAGTGATCTGCTCCTCAGGCCAGGCATTAATCACATGCAGATCCCATGAGGCCTATTAAAAGGACAGCTGACTGTAGCCTCTTTCTCCGCTGCCTCTACGATTAAAAACACCGGCTGTAATCCTGTTTTTCCCCACAACATTCCCACCTGGAAATCTCTCCCGTTTCCACAGTTTTCCAGGTCAGATTTCCCTGAGGCGAACCAGGACATGGTTACGCCGGAACACAAAGCAAACCGTCATTCAGTGCCACATAATACCGCAAGCAGAGGCGGGAGAAACTGTCGTCATGCCGACAGGTGGGGCCTGTCACGGGGGCAGGAGGTGCTTCAGATAGCCTTCCTTGTCTTTACACCCACCTGGGCCATGTCTGAAACTTGCCTACTATTGAGTATACAACTTAAATATATACATACTCAAAAGTAGGCAAGTGTGCCGATTCAAACCAAGGCCCGGGTCTTAACTGGAATGGTCCAGCCCCATAATGCACTGCAGGTCAACAGCAGAGCAACTGGGTTCTACTCTATGGCACAAGCCCCAACAACACAAAGCTGCTTCTCCGTGATCAAAACGTATTCATGAAAACACACACGAATGGATTCCGTGAAAGGAACCTGCTGAAGCATTTCAACCGAAAATGTACTTTCTGTCATATAAGAGTGATGATGACGGGGGTGGGGGGCAGGCGGGGGGGACGAGGTGTGAGGTGGGTGTGGGGGCAGGGTGTGAGGTGGGGGGTGGGGCTTTCTTACATTTTTCTGTGATTTCTCGCCCAGGGAAAGTGGAAAACGAACAGAGGTCTTTTTGAGAGAAACTCTGTAGGGCTTCCCCGCAGGGCAGACTGTCAAGAGGCAGGTGGGACGTAATAGGGCTAGAGAGAATTAGCAGGCCTGAGAGAGAGAGAGAGAGGGGGGAGGGAGAGGGAGGGGGGCGGGGGGGAGAAAGAAAGACAGAGAGGGGGAGAAAGCAAAAGGGAGACAGAGAGCAAGAAAGAGAGAGAGGAAAAACATATGTTTGTGCGGTCTGATGTTAAACTAATTGAGTTCCAGCTAGTAGCTCTAAATCAGGCCAGCCCTCCTATTATGGTGCTGCTGGGGTAAATGTGTGTTGGGCGGTACATGAAGACCCCATTGAGCTGCTGGGGAAGTAGCCGCCCCCCACCTCCTCCTCCTCCTCCTCCTCCTCCTTCCCCGTCACCTCCCAGCAGTGAAAGTGACACCATTAAACAGCAGGGTTGGAGAGAAGCAGCAAACAAAGGGCCCTTTTATTCCAGCAGGCATTCCTCGGAGTGGTGTCCTCGCCTAAACCAGGACATCGACCGCTCCGGTAATCTTCTGAGACGACAGCCGTCAGGAGGACAGAGAGAGCAGAACATCCTCCTAAGATCTGGAGACGCGGTTCACGCTCATCCTAAACTTCTGGCCACTTCCTGGCTAAAGAAAGGGTCCTAAAGTTTTTGCCAAAACAGCCCACTCCCACACCTGGGAAAAATGTGAGCAGTTGGTTGTTTTAAGATTACCCTAAGCTGTCCAACCAGGTCACATGAACCCCGTGCATCTTCACAGTGGCATGGATGCCCAGCAGCAAGAGCCAAAGCACATCCCAAACCAAACAGTTATCACCATTAAAACATGACTGCTCGATAAAATATTTTAATCGGCTACGTACACAGCATTCCTCCACCAGTAAAACAGCTGTACAGACAGCTCCAGGAGGAATTGGAACCTGCAACAAACCGACTTCAAGCCAAATTCCTTCATCGCTACATCACACCCGCACTGCAAAATCAGGGTCTACAGTGCAGACCCAACACCACAGATCAGCACTTTAATACAGAGCTACAGGCCCCGGCTTGCTTGCCTTGGCTGGATCTGCTCTCAGGTGCGAATGTGTGAGTGACACTAATTGCGGATGGTGAACTGTGCCAAATTCTAACGTGCATTCCAGGCTATCGTTTGACATGAATGTTTGAGCAAACGGAGAGAGGTTTCCTAAACACGACTCTCCGAGAGGGAGAGAGGAAAGTCCTGTCCGGGACACGTTTGTTTTAAGAAACGCCAAAACGAAAAGTTTAAAGTGAACCGGCTGGGTCTATGGAAAACCAGCCCGCAGGACCTTAGAGAAGGCCCAACAAAAACATGCGAGAAACTTTCAGAGAAAACCAAAAACCAGACGCTACAGCGGTTTCATCGTAGACGGGACGAATAATAATCTTATTCGGCAGAGAGAGAGAGAGAGCACCAGCTGGCCCCGTGCTGATGCCCCCCCCCCCCCCCCCCCTTACCACATTCTACACGTGCGTTCTAAAGGGATTCTGGGATTCCAGCGGAGCCGCTCAAAGGGCAGCGTGAGTCCGTCCGCCGCCGCCGCCGCCGCTAACAGCTCAGGAAGCGATTCGAGCTTCCTCCCCCAACCCCCCCCTTCACCCCGCTCGCCACCCCCACCCCCCCACCCCCCCCTCGACCCCCGCCCCGCCCCGCCCCATCCCCAGCTGCCTGCTCAGATCGTTCCAGAATAACACGGCATCCACCGGCGGACGGAAACACGAACGCGCCCAACCGCGGCGTGAGCAGCGAGCCGCCGCGACCACCTGTGACCTCACGTCACTCAAAACCACAGAAGAAGAAACCGGGCGGCTCCAGGACTCGGTAGGGCGACCGGACTTTCAGCGGTGCTCTGTCGCCGCGGCAACGCTGCGATCTCATTGTGACGCTCGAGCACGGAGCATCGGACAATGCTTCGGCTGGGATTTAAATCTCTACGCGTGCGTCACAGATGAGCAACTTTTCGGGTTGAGTCTGCGGGAGGGAGACGAGATAGAGATCCGACCGTGGTGAGCGTTAAGTGCCGAGTGTTGAGATGTGGGGAAACACAACTGTTTTCTTTTCTTCTTTTTAACCCCAGAAAGAAAACATTCACTGGTGTGGAAAGCATACGGGAGGGAAGGCTTATGGACGTAACACCTGATATCACTTAGCACACTACCATACATACTGCATGTCCAATCAGAGCTGGACAGGAAATTGCTTGGTGGGACAGAAAGAACCCCAACAGGAAATGATGATAAGAACCACATCCTGGGAAAAAAAAAAAAAAAACAAACAAGCAGAGCCTGGGGACACAGAACTCAGGCACCGTTTGGAGCTGGGGAGGATGAGGAGATGGAATGATAAGTCTGAAACTTTAAACGCTGGAAACAGGGGAAAGGACACACCTCGTTCAATACTACTCCCATAGCAGATAATCTAACATTAATTAAGCCTCAAAAAAGAGGAAAAGCAAGCTGCTGGTCACTGGTTCATGTGCGAGAGCAACGGAGTAGCGGGCACGCTAAGCTAGAGGGGTCCTGACGCAACGGGCACAACTGAAAAAAAGAGGGGGGGGAGGGGGGGGTTGAACTTCTTTTTTCAAAACAGCAACACGGAATATAATGTGACTGTTTACTCTTAAAATGCAACTACAAACTGGCAGATCGAAACATTTTGCAGTACAGATTCTGAGTTGATTCCACGTACCACACGTGCGCCATCAATCCTGCCAGTCCTGTTAAATCCTCTGCCAGAACTAAGACGTGAAACACGCCTCGTTCCTGTTGTGTAAAATGTTTATAATTAACGATGGGCAAGTACCGGATTCACAACATCAAGGACACACAATTAGAGCACGGAAGGCATTCCTATTTTGGGGGATGATTCATTCACACGGGAATAGAGGGGGGGTTTGTCCGACCGGCACAATGGAGAGGCTGTGCGCCAACAGGCTCGCGGTCCTCATCTTCATTGTGTTCAGTCAATTAGGCAAACAGTAATGCGGCTATAACGACTATGATTTTTTTTAAAAACACAAGCGCGGGGGAAACGACGTCAGCTCATTGGTTCGGACACATGAAGCGCTCGATCACAGCAGAGGGTCACCATACCGCGGAAAAGAGAAAGAGAATCCGGAGATTCCGCAAGAGGAAATCTAGCGGCCAGAACCACGGCCGACCCTAAACCCCTGCAGCCACACATCAACTTCGGTCCCACTAGCAATTTCATTAAAAAAAATAAAAATAAAAAAACAGCCCTGTCCCCAGCACACTGTCCATATTTCAGTTTGGGCCATCCTCAAACTACGCTTTGATTAAGTTACTCCGTGCAATAGTTAAATATTTGTTAGCATTTTGGCTGATGACATGGAGAAACTGGCGCATGACAGGACCTGCAGTAGGGCCCTCACTGACTGTAACCATGTGGAAAAACATGGCCAATAGCGGAAGAGCTCCTCAGATAAAGGCAACAGGTCAGAGTAGAATTAGAGAGAACTTTCCACCAAAAGGAGCCTTTACCCAGGTTCACCCCGGCTGGGACACTGATGTGCGTGCACAAGCTGTTTTTCAGGTCCGATACTGGTAGACAGAGACGCAGGTGTACCACTAACAAGTAGATTCAAGTGCATTACCCATAAACTGAGGCTTGGAATTACTGAAAAGATCAATGCATGTAGAGACAGGCTCAAGTTAACTGTTCAGAGTGACACCAAGACCTTGGAAGACAGTAGATCAAGACCCACCAGTGTTGGAGAACTCAGACTACTCTAGAACCACAGAAGAAAAACTGTCCTACGACATGCGCGGTACCACACACAATTCATTTTCAGGCCATTGGGAATTTAAAGTATCTCCTTGTCAAAAGTGCACTGTGTTGTTGTTTTTTCTTCCAAAGCTGTGCAGAACACATACAGCTTTTTTTAAATTTATTTTGCATTCAGATATTTATGTAAATATATCTAACAAATGATTAAAGAACTAGATTTCAAAGGGGTCAAATGGCAACTTTTCTGTGTGAGCACAAGGTTCACTTCAGTCCCCAGTGCGTTAAAGATAACGAAAATCAGGTATTTTCAGGACTTTGTCCTTGAGTAAATCTCCAATAGATGAACTCTGAAACTACTGGAAGAGCAAACACAAACCTTCTGCATTCTGCAGAATGACAGCCGTAGCTGTGCGTTAAAAGTATCAGGGCAGAAGACTAGGTGACCTATTGCCATTTAAGGTCCTTGGTATGCAGCTGAGTATCTGATATTTGCATGAACCCTGCGTGAACATATTTTGTAATCGTTGTGTAGTATCGCAAAAATCCTGCTGGTGCTTCTTTAAACGCACTGGTAGCAGTGCAATTGCCCAATCAATAGGCAAAAATCAATGCGTCAGGGTAAGTGAACCAAAAGTAGGCTACATGTAATGTGTCGAAATGTCAAATAATACGGTCATTTTAGCACAGTAATAGCGTTTAATTACAGCTTAGAACGACATTTCAACATGTCGGTGATTACTTCAATCAAGATGCGCTTTCGAGATGCTCGCTGTGCGTTTTGCCTATAGTGGAATGCGATTGAGTATACTGAAGCGTTCGCGAGTTCATTCATAGGGCAATATACATTCAGCGCAACGGGAATGCGGTATTTCAAAGTTAATTCAACTTACATAAACTTTGTCAAATTTCCCATCGTAGAATAGCACAGGTTTGTCGAGTGGCAGTTCCTGCGTGTGATCATTCCCTGGCGGAAGCGCGCGGTCCCCCGCGCCCTCGCCGTGCGGGAAGAGCTCGCTCCGGCGCACGCAGTTCACCGAAACCGCAAGCGCGAGGAGGGTCGTCCAACGCAACCATCCTTGTCGCTCCAAACCCATTGTCGATACGGCGCTGGACCCCGAGCAGAAAATTCTGCTTCTTCGTGAGCGATATCCGTTTGAAGGGATACCGTTTTGGTCAGTGTGACCTAAACCCGAGGAAGGACTTTGAGAAAGAAGCGCAATTTTTTCCTAGAAGTTGAACAGAGCGGAGTGTGGGAGGAGTTGATCAGGCGGAACTTTTTGGCGAAGCTACATAGCGCAGTTCTGCCAGTCCCACGATTCGCACCAGGTTATGCCACAAATTTGTCTTTTTTTGGTATGGAGAAATAATTTCCTCAAGCTTGTATTTGTAAACCCAGACACGATTGATCAAATACTAATTTAGTAACTAATGAATAAGAGTTGTGATAAATTCCCAAATATAAACGACGTACAACTGTTGTTTTTATCAAGCTTTTCGCCAAAAATATCTACAAACAGTGAGAACAAGAGAAACACACACATATGCATACACACGCACGCACATGGTGCGTGCAATCATATGTGTTTGTCTTGTTCTCAGTCCTTCAGTTTTTAGATCATTGTGGCGCAAGGAAAAAATATCTCAAAAATAAATTCGCATAGCCTATACACAACGATTACGCACACACTGTCTCAAGAGACAAATGTTTATTTAGCGGATTAAGTATTGCAATATGGTCGTTCTTCGGCTATTTTGAAAAGAACCAGGAATGAAAGGTCCTTCAACACTTAAGTGTGGATGCGCTTTGACCCTCTTCCCCCAACACTCAACTGCTATTACATTGTTCACTGTATTCAGCCGAATATATAACTTTACAAGTGACATACAAAATATTGTTTTGCCGTTAAAATCTGTAAATATTTGAGAAAAACGATAGACATCGTATTTGGATTGGAGAGGGAAATTTACTCCGTTACATATGTAAAATATATCGTTTGGGAAATTGCCGATTATTCCTCTGGAGAATGAGCTGTCCGCCTGCGCGTCATTTTAAAAAGGAGAATAAACTGTACTGGACTGGATTATTTCCATATTTCTGGAGAGAATAGAGGTACTGTAAGCTACCCACTATAAGTAGCACCTCTCACGTTCTGTGTCGCTATCAAACGTAATGGACTCCCAGTTCGAACCAGAGGGGAGTCCCGGTGGTTCTTTGATCCTGACGGATGTTGTCACTCAGTCTCCCGAAATTCCCTCAGCACTGCATTCCAACCCTGACTACCCACCCCCCACAAAACAGTGTCTGGAAAAATATATAATTGTTAAAAATTAAAATAAAAAATCTGGACTAGAGCTTTTCCGATTCATTAAAATAACACTTCACCTTCAACCTACATTACTGGAAGTAATATAAAGCAGAAGGTGATCATTTTCCCACGGTCCAATGTGTTTTGATGAGCCATTCCTCTATAAACACAAGAGTATACTTCTCAGCAAAGCGTACACAAGATCCCGGAAAGCTAAATTATCTAAATATCAGCTAAACAAATGAGACACTATAATGCGTCACAGCCCTGATCTCTTCTGGGTATAAAATCTGCTTGAGCTTTATTAAATGTAGCTGGATGTGAAAGTCTGACTCATAGGCAGAGTTTGATGTTTAAACGGGGGGGGGGGGCAGGGGGCGGGGGGGGGGGGCGGGGGGCATCTCCTAAGGCCTGACTGCTCCAGTCAGGCTGGGCTCACTGGGCTACAGTGGAAGCTCATGTTTTCCATCCTTGTGCCTCACCCCCCCTGTTCAGAACTAGCCCAGCACCAGCACATACCCTTCTGAGGAGAGAAACTCATTTCTGCTGCACATTTATTCAGGCACAGAACCCAGCTCCAAGATTTCATTCACAATTCACTGCTACTTTACATTTCTGTGGAACCTTACGTCATCAGACCCTGGTAATAAATCCTGGACCCTGTGTGATATTCTTTAACATGTGAAATCATGTCCTGCAAGCCAAGTTTTCCCTCAGTGAACAGACAAGGTCAATCTTTCCAAGACAATTTTCAATCGAATAGAAGTGCTGTGATTGTTTAAAGGTAACGGTTAAAAGTACACCATTGAGCATCGCCATCTTGTGGTAGTTCCTACAATATCTCTTCTTCTTTGCAGAGTATTTATTTGAATCCATTTTAACTCAGTATAATTGTAAAAGGTCTATCTAGAAAACGATTTTTCTTTAAATTTAACTACTCAAATCTTTTCAACCTTTTTGGAAAGCATTAATTAATATCTGGACTATTTCAAATCCCAATTTTACATCATTAAATCAAATAAATTCTAATCTTACAAAAATGTAATCCTCACAACAGTACACTGACTTGCCTCAAAATTACACCAATAAGGAAATGAGGTGTGATGTCACAGTGGGGTGGGTTCTCTGGGACGGCCATGTGATATCGCAGGTAGGTTACCTGGGAGGGCCCTTTGATGTCACAGTTAGGTAGGTTACCTGGGAGGGCCCTTTGATGTCACAGTTAGGTAGGTTACCTGGGAGAGTCCTGTGATGTCACAGTTGCGCAGGTTTCTTGGGAGGGCCCCGTGGTGTCACGGTTCGGTAGGTTACCTGGGAAGAATCTGTGATGTCAGTTGGGTGGGTTACCTGGGTGGGACCTGTGATGTCACAGCTGGGCAAGGTCCCCGGGAAGCAGGGGCGTGATATTCACGGGATAGGGATGTGACAGAGGACAGAGCAGAGACATGGTACCTGTGCAACACCAGCACTACGCAGTGCCTCTGAAGAACACCCAGGACATCACTGGAGGCTCACAATAGAAAGAATCATCAGGAACCACAATACTTGTATCCACCTAATGCTCCGATGACCTAATCTGTAGGTAAAAAGACCACAAGGTACAATTTAGTCAGAAAAATGATGAGCATTGTTGGGCTGAATGGCCTGTTCTCATCATTATGTTATGTTACGTTATTGCTGCAGTATATCGCACTGTATAAATGGATGCAATGCAACTGCTATGTAAAAAAAAGTGGTATAAGTCTCTCTGGATAATAGCGTCTGCTAAATGCCTGTGATGTAATGTCATGTATTCCTTTTTCATAGTTTCCTTCCTAGCATCTTGAGTCAAATCATCCTTGAACAAAATCCAAAGAGGAAATTAGATATAAAGTCATCAGAAAAGAAAAAAATAGTTGTACTGAATGTACTGAAACCATGCTCAGTTGAACATCCATGCACTTGAACACTGCCTTAAAGGATGAGCCACCCAAGCAATTTGTTTCTTCACTTCTGTAACCGGAGCGAACCCTCAGTTCCAGCTAGGACACTATTTTTTTTAAACGATCGGGTTTTAACTGTTCATCTGTTTATGGTAGCGGTTGTTTGGCGCGAGTAACGCCGGGCACCCACCGCACGCGTCGCGTAAGCGTCGCGTAGCAGCACGGCGAAGCAGCACGACGCGGCGCGTAGCGTGTCTCCACTGGTTCCGTTTGTGTCGCGCAAAGGCTTGCTTAAAGCTTTATATTCCTAGTAGCTCTCGCAGTCTGCAGTGGGATTACATCGTGTATTTCACGTTTGTTCACGACTGTTGATTATGGGTTAAGTGAATACTTTGGTGAGAGACCCTTTTCAGTTTGTTAATTTGGTAATATTTCGTTAACTCGTAAATACGTAAAAGTAAACGCTTTCAAGAATTACCATAAACTTAAATCGCAACGTAGCCTGCATAACAATCAAACTCAAACTGTATTCATTTATTTGCTTGGTTAACAAGCGTGCCAATTTCATGAAGAATATGTAATGATCATGATAATAATAAATAATCCGTAATCAACCATTGGGAATCCCCGTGTTGTCTTGTCATTCACGTCAAAACATTCATAGGATCAGATTTAGTAAAATCAGCTAATCATGAAAAAGACAGTAACAGTTTAATCTTGAAGGGATATGAACACCACAACGTCATGAACACCGGAAGCTTTGAAGTACAAGTGCAATAAAGGCTTGCTTACAACTTCATTTATAAAATAGGTGCATTTTCATCGGCAAGACCACTAAATAATCTGATTTTTTTAAAAGCTCTGTGGATTATCTGATTTTTATTAACAAGACCCTTTTGAAAGCACGGCGAATGAAGACATCGGAGAAGTCAAATAGGCTGAGCAATGGTTGGTTGAAAACTACATCCCAACACTAGAGCTAACAAACCCCTGCTCGGTGCATTCACTTCTACGTCATTCAATAGGCTACGTCTTTCTGTGGTGTATTTTCAAATTTACCCCACCCCCTCCGCAAAATAGACAGCGAAACTAAGTTTGCCTTTTCCCCAGGTTCCAGTTATTTATTTATTTTTACAAAACGAAAAGGCTTGTATTTTTTTAGCTGCTTATAAAATATCTGGGAGGTAACTAGGGACACATCCCCAGTAATATAAGGATGAAATATAAATCAGAGCATGTATACCTAGCATTTTAGAGCATATTTCTGTGTATAAACAGGCCAACGTGACGCGCGACAAGCCGAAAAAATAGAACAGAAGCGAAAAACTACGCTTCAGTTCGCTTGTGTCGCGCGAGCTTCGCAGCCGGTACGCGACGCGTTCGCATCTGGTGGAGACGACGTCGCCCGCTGCCGTTGTAATAACAGTACTTCAACTACGCTTCAGTTACGCGCGTAATACGCGCGTAGTGCGCTCGCGGTCGATACGCGTGCGGTGGGTGCCCGGCTTAAGCCTACGCCGCTTTCATAAATATAGTGAGCACCATTTATTTTTGCCGGTTTGCCAACTCAAACACATTCGCTACTCTGCATCTGTTCACCACCATAATGTACTGCAAATAACTTCAACATAGTCATCTGTTTTCAAACATTAAATTTTTTTTGGCATACCACGTTCAACAAACGCAATGTTAGGAGTTGCTACTGACCACTGTTCATTCCGTGTGTTCCATGGTCAAACTGGAATGACGTAATCCGAACGTCACGATTCTGTGCAATTTTCTTGGAAGCGCTGGACAAGAAGAATTTGCTATTTTAGACGGGGGGAGACCATAAAGTGTATTCGGTAATATTTTCTCGTACCCAATTAGATATATGATTATTAGATATAAAGTAGAAACTGATAATATATGTATAATTATTTCTTTGTGTAAACATGTAATGTCATTTCTTATGGGATAACTGAATATTGTCTGGAAATGGTATTGTCCGGATAATGTGTAGTATATAAGCAGTTCGTTCGCTGTAGTGAGGCTGGCAGTCGGTGAGTGTAGTTACACGGGTAGAATTGATGCGCTGATTCTTTTGTTTCATATGTATAAATGTTGGTATAATAGTTGGGGGCACTTTTGTAAATAAAACACTCCGCTTGGGTTGCATAAGTTTGAGTCTCATCGCCAAAGTTCACAGTAAAATCTGCCGACCGACCATCCTTGTAACCACTTCCTCAATCATCATCAGTACATTAAAGTTATATAAAGCTATTTAATGAGCAATTGGGTTCAATATGTATGCAATGTAATGAAATAGAAGAGAAAAACATTAAAATAAAATTTACAAAATTTGCTTGTTAATTTAATAGAACCACACAAGGATTTGTAAGACCACAGGAATTTTATGGTGAAATATATTACCACCAAAATGTGCAGTGGCTTATAATTACAGACAGCATAGCCAAACCAATTTAAGCATCTAATGAACTGTGACCTCTCTGTGCCAAAATCAGACTTGGAACAAGATCACTAAGCCAGTGAACAATGAATAAAAGCCAATGAGAAACATTGCTGCTAATTGACTGTTAACAGATGGGATACTTGCTTTCCCCAGTAATACGACAGACAAAGAGACTGGAGGATGAAGAGGCCAGGTGCATCCAGGTGAGCCTGAACATCAGATTTCAGACCTTCACATTTTCCTTTCTGTTTGGACCTTCCTATTTCATATGAGATAGAGATCTTACACGACAAATAACATGGCATGTATAGAAATCCAAATTACCAAAAAGTTTTTTCAAGCCACTTTCAAGAATTTCAAGTTTTCAGGCATTTTATGCTATAGCTTGTAAATGAATGTGTATGTAGTATGAATGCACACCGTCCAGATTTTAATTTTTAGTCAACCATTAATGTTATTTCTCTTCTTTTGTGGTATAAATCGAGGGTGGGAGACCGTTCAGTGTTTCCAAATTCATATTCTGTACAAATCAAGTAATTCAGTTTCGGGTTTATCCACTAGATGGCGACAAGAAGCTACGGTGGTGGAGACGATTTAGTTCACTCTACACGGTCAGTGGTTCCCAAACTCCGTCTCGCGAAGCACCATGAGTGCTAATAGCTCTCAGAAGAACCTATAATAACTTGTTAGATCTCACGAGGGAGTGAATGAGTTATAAGCATAAGCCAGGTCTGTGAGGTGCATATTGTGTCGTGTTCATATTACGTGAATTAGTATGTTAGAGTTCCAGTTGGGAATACTGTAAAAAATTAATTAATTAAAAAAAAAACATCAATTGCAATGTAATTCTTGCTGTTTTCTTAACCAACATATTGTAGGCCAGTAGCCCAAAAAACAATACGATTGCAAAGAGTCTAATTTACTGAGAATCAAGATCTCTTGGTAAACCGAAATCTGTGGAGCGATTCCTGAAAAGCAGGTCAAACTGCAGACCCCCGCAGGGTAATTCCTCTGTGATAACCACAAGCAGAAAAGGCCTTCACTGCACACCTGAGGAAGCCTGTGTCAATATTGGCAATACCATCATCTCTCCGATGTACCGAGAGTTTGCCGATTCCGCTTTGCAGATCACGCACAACGACTTAACAGACTTTGATTAGGATATCGGGTTTGAATCTTTTAAACGATAACGTAACAGGCTTGTGGAAGGAATGAACTGTGTGTGGTGTGGAGGCAAAAACGTTGGACAGAACTGAAACAGATATGCAGTACTTGCAAACGGCCTTTTGGATCCCTGTGGCTGAGGACCAGATTATTATTATTATTATTTTCTCACTCAAAAAAAACAATGATTAAATGTAATGATTGTTATTTAACGAGGGGCCTTTTGGACTGCTGCTATTTCATATCCAGTTTTGGTGTTGTGACAAGATCAAGACAATATTATATTACTGGCATTTAGCAGACGCTCTTATCCAGAGTGACTTACATAACTTTCGCACAGCATTTACATTGCATCCATTTATACTGCTGGATATATACTGAAGCAGTGCAGGTTAAGTACCTTGCTCAAGGGCACAACAACAGTGTCCTACCCAGGAATCGAACTTGAGACCTTTAGGTTACAAGACCGGGTCCTTACCAATTATTGCCACCAGCTGTCATTATTAGTGGCTCTATAAGCTAAGGCACGCTCCTGCGACTGCTCAGCTCTCAGACCAGGTGGTGGTGTAGTACAATGGGTAAGGAAACTGGTCTTGTAACCCAAAGGTCACGGGTTTGATTCCTGGGTGGGACACTGCCGTTGTAGCCTTGAGCAAGATACTAACCCTGCATTGCTTCAGTATATATCCAGCTGTATAAATGGGTGGATGAAATGAAAGTTTCCCTTTGTCTAATATTACATTTTGTCTAAAGATCTGAAACCATTCAGTGTGAAACATGTGCAATAATAGAGGGAATCAGGAAGAGGGGGTAATTTCTGTTTCTCTGCACTGTACACAACCCACCACTAGGGGCTCTCTGGACTCGCCGGTGCCCGGGAAAGCTTTCCCTGTTAGACCTTTTAAGCTCCGCATCCAGTCTGATCAGGCTGCACTAATACAGGCCTGAATCTGAAAGGGTTTGGGCATGCTGGCTTCCCTGACTGTTTACAATAATGGAAGCCAATTAATAATGAGTGTTGGATGCGTAATACCTGCCAACACCGCATAAGTTCCCAGTGTTTTCACTTGCTAATCACAACCAGGTCTCTATGCCTGATTCAGCTTCATGGTTCATGGTATACGGTTCATATGTGTGAGTCAAAAGCACTTCCTGTTTCTTGCTCCTGTGACAAATCTGTGGTGAATTTCAAAACTCGCCTTGCCTTTTTCTGAAAAACCCAACCTTTATTTCGAACAGACACGGATGATAAGTGTATAATTGCAAGGCTAACTCCTGATTATTTTTCACAGAACAGCCTTGCCTGCCCTTTAAGGTATTTCAGAAAAGTCACCATATTTTGAAGAGCACTGCACATTCGGGATTGTAACAAAAAAAAGGCCCTCCCCTGGAACAGGATTAGAGGGCTCGAAGAAGATTTCTCCCCAAAAAAACCCCCCATTCAAATCTTCTGTTCCTGGGGCAAGAGACTGAGGCCCAGGGTAGCTCTGAAATTCTTCACGCTTGATAACGACGGATCGATTTACAAGACAAGCTTTCGGACGAGGGACAGAGCTCCTTCCCGTCTGCTTCTCCGGGCCAGAGGGTACGTGCCTTGTGTCCCGTTTCATTTCGGCAGTGGCTCCCCAACCCTCCTCCTCAACTGGTTGAAGGTGGGGGGGGCGGGGGGGGGGGGGGGGGGGGGGGCGTGATTGGGGGTGTGGGACAAAATAGCCGAAGGTCAGAAGAGGGAGCCATCATAGCTGAGGTCATAACAGAGCTATCAGGTCACTGTTAACATGTGGGGGGGGGGGGGGGGGGGGGGGATGTAGGAGCTATCTAGAGGATGTGGGGCACGTTCGGCGCCCGTGGTTCACTTTTGTGCTTCAGATTCTCATAGCCATGACCACGCCCCTTTTGGTCACATGGTCTGTTGTTGGCCTTGGATCAGGAGACACTGATTAAAATGAAATGCTCTCAAGTAACATCCAGTAACATGTTGTTGGCCGGTTCCTCATTCCACGTGTCTCTCAATGTTTTCCTTCTTCGTTGCTCTTTCTTGGATTGCGGAGACGCTGCATCTTGTGAACACAAACAGAGCTAGTTACAGTAAACAAGAGTAATCAGCCAGCGCTGGTGTTGCTTACATTCTTCTGTACTCAGGCCAGGCCTGAACAGTTTAAATTTGTATCTGTGTACGTTGTCAAAACCTACAGCGGAGAAAAGAGAGGAGTCCACAACCATTTCTGTTAGTTTGGCACTCGACAGATTGCATAACTGCTGCTGCTTGTTGTGCGATGAAGGAGGCCAGTGGAAAGGCTAAAATAAAAAGCTAAAAAAAAATGTAAGAAAAGTTTAAGGATTTAAACTTTTCCCCCTTCAGTTATATATCTTGAGATCTACTAGAATGTGTGTGCTTCGAGATGAGGTCACCACAAGGTCACATGACACGTATGAAGTAAGCGGCAGAAATGTCAATATTGACATTCGGCATAGAATATCTCGGCCTTCCCTTGAAGGATATCTGGGATCTATGCATTGGGGAGTGACTCATTTTATTGTAAGTGGTGATGATAGTGTATCAATGACAGATAATGGCTATTCCAGATCAGCCAGGACTTCAGACCCTCACAGCCTGAAAGTCAGGTCAGAGTCATTTGTGGATGTCCGACATTCCCTTTTCGTAGTTTGTCGGGACAGGCCGATCTTTTGAATGGGTGTTCTCAGAAGAGAAAACATGCTTGGGTTATCTGCAAGGTTATCATTGAAACTCAGTAAGCAATAAACACATGGAAATGACCTGTTCACCTATTTCCATCAATGCAGTAACTCATTTGTTATTTCAGTAATGAACTCCTTAGGTATGTTTTTGCTGTCCATCAAGACAGGTATTGACCAGCTACTGATTCCTGTTACAACTGCCAGGCCTCAGTGTCAGTACCATTATTACCAGAAACGCACTTACCAAAGTTACCAAAGAGGAGTTCTAAGGATTTAAAAAATGTTGCTTAAAAGAAAGTGGTTCAAGCTGAGCTACAATAAGACTTGTGTCTGGAGGCGACACTTAAAATTGTATCTACATGTTACACTTTGCATAAACATTATTTAAACTGAAAAGGCGAAATTTTTCTCCCGAAATTGCACACATCAGCTATTGTTTGACTTCACACGCATCTTCACACAGGCAGAAAAGTTCTGTCTCTTTTTCATCCCTCCTTTCATCCCAAGCTTCTTCATCCCTTCATCATTTCTCCCTTTGCCTCCGTTCTTTAGCTCTTTTCATCTTCATAAGATCCCGGGGGCGACGCAGACGCAGACACAGACGCATACGCGCGCGTTTAATAACGACAGTCTTTCTCTTTGTCACCGCCATATCAATGCCTCCCTCTCCGTCATAAATCAGACCAAAAGCTGGGGCCCCTCCCCGTCAGTCTTTGATGAGAAAGGGACGAGCGTACTGTAGGAAGCGACGGGCGGAGCGCGCTCAAACAAGATGGCCGTTCACGCGCAGGCCGCCATCTTAGCGACAGGAGCTGAATAAGAGCGGGCTTGCTTGGCGGTGCACAGATGGCGGAGGTGAGGAAATCTGCTGCACAGAAAAACGTAAAGTAGATGAGGACTGAGCCTGATTCACCGACTGAGTTAGTGTGACTGGCAGCTTGTTTTTGTCCGTGACGTGATGAACCTAAGCAGGTGTTTTTTTAATTTTTAAAAAATTTTTTATTTCATAATATTACATATTTCGCTATTCTAGAGACCTCTGAATGTACAGTGTGTCAGCTGAAAAGTACCATCAACAAAGTACCACTTATTAATTCAAGAGACAGCTTTCGCTAAAATATGGATTTATTTACTGGAAGGCTACAATGCATGCCTATCTACGCCACAGCTATCTTGCTTATGACAATACCTCTGTCTTTTAATTATACTCTTAAATATAGGTTGGCATGTGGAAAAAGCATAATTTGTAGGATTTGTCTCCCCCAAGAAATGTTAGATATGTATATCAACCGTAGTATTGTTTTTCAGCTTGTAAAAAAACCCACATTTTAATGACTTCCAACAATAATACCACTTCTACTGTACAATTCAGCAAAGCTAAGTGCTAAATTGCATGTTCTAAAGACTCAGTATTTTTGAGTTGTATTTCCCAAGCTTAAAACTTCAAAAGTATCCAGTCCTTGGCCAGTAATAACATTGTTGGGTAAACAGTTTAAATCTGCTGATGGATGGCTCATCCTGCCAAAGCACTGGTCTAGGGCATGGATGGGCTCCACGGTTTGGTAATGAATTCAGATGGTGCCAGTGCCAACTGTGCCTGGCAGTGCCTAGACCTGGTTGTGCAGGCCGCACTGGCATGGCCCAGGTTTGCTGCCAGGCTGTGGGCCCCTGGTACTAAAATCAGGGATAGGAGAGTTTCAGTCAGCCAGGATGTAAAGAGGATGAACAACAGTTTAAATCATTGCTTCTGCTATAGTGTTTTAATGGGCACATTTCTCATATAATATAAAATCTGGGCTTTTGATGTCGGAGTAGAAATAGGGGTGGGGTTTACTATAAATGAAAGAATAAATGAGGAAAGAGAAAGAGAAAGGAACGTGAGGCTTTAGGCCATGAATACAAACAGAAGGAGAAAACAGGTCTTATCTGAGGGCTTTAACTCGTTAGTTGTTAAAATAAATACAAGACCCCTCCCATTTCATGTTTGTTTTCAAAAGCAGAGACACAAATACAGGTCAACGAAGAGGTCCAAACAGACTGAAAGGTTTTTTTTTTTCCCTCCAGAGAGGTTGAATAAACTTATTTGCGAATAAAAATCTAAATCAAAGGGCCTTTAAAGTTAACAGAATTCTCTACTTAAAATAAGGATATTTATAGCAAACCGATCGAATCAACAAGTGTTAAGTGAGCAAATCATTTTGTTGCATAATATTTTAAATTTAAACACCATAACATGAAAAAACGACCAATCAGATTGTTGAGCCATGGTGAAGGGGGTAGTGGCTGCCATGTTTAATGTTAGTTATCGGATGCTATAATCCTGCTTGCTTAGGAAGTTAGTTACATTTGCAGTCTATGGTAACCACATAGTAACCAGAAATTGGTAACCTTATCTGGACAAACCAATTCTGAATTGTGACATGTACAGAACAACAACAACAACAACAACAACAACAATAATAATAATACAGTTTATGGTGTCATAAAACGATGTGCCTTGTGCCAGTGTCTATATAGGGTTAGGGGTTCAAAGTTCAACAGACTCTGATACATCTGTGTAGCTCCAGGGGCCTCTGCCACACAAAGTCACATTTTTTAAAACATGCTCGCTTGGTGGAGTAACAGCGACGTAATCAAATCACTGAGATCATCTCCGCCAGGAGAGAAAGAGAGCGTGCGGTTTAACGAGACACTCCGGTCTCCACCCTCCCTCATCTCCGCACCCCATTCCGGTATATTCCGTGCAAGCTGGAAAGCCGATGCCTTCTGTTATCGGAAAACACGGCGGCTTAATCATGGCTTCAGTGTAAATAAAAAACAAGCAGTTTTGTGAAACAAGCGGCAATGCTGATAGCTCACACTGAAAAAAAAAGAAGAAGAAACATCTCAACGGCTGTCTGCTCTGTTCCCCCCAACAAACAAATTACACTTAATGAGTTATTCTTAGGTTGGTAAGCATCCAGTTCCTTTCATGTTCAGCCAGTAATTGTCTCAGAATGCTCCCGAGGAAATCGGGGCTGATGCGGGCAGCAGATACGCTCCCGGATATTGCCTCCCCCCCTGGTCGGCAGGGAAAACAAAATTCGGAAAACCGAGAAAACCCCTGACGTAGGCGGCGTTGCGGTTGGCTGTCATGTCCGGGGCCCCCCCAGTCGGTCGCTCAGTTGATGCCTCTTTTATTGTTTCCTCCTTAAAAGGAAGTGGAAACAAAGGTTTGTTTCGGGTTAGAGGAGCGTCGTCGGCCCTCAAGAGAAAACATCGGGCCTTAACGAAAAGCTGGGAAGCCCCCCAACCGAACAAACGTGCAGAGTCCGGCATAGGTTTTCCACTTTCCATCTCTCCGACCTCATTCAGGAAGATCTGAACCAATGACACATTCCATTGCCTTGACAAAGGAAATGACAAAGTAAGAGACACAATGAGCCAATGGGACAGCAAGATGTCTGAATGATGTCACCAAGACGTATCTGGAGAACTCCGTCAACATCTGTGAATAAAGTTAGGTTTCCCCCGTTCTGAAACTCTGTGTACTTTTAAAAGGATAAACTGAACCCAAACAGCAATGCCAGACACGAAGGCACTGCGGACCTCCAATAGGTGGAGACACGTTTAATTAAATAAATCATTCCTTAATCCGAACCAGATGTGTCTCTATCATTTTATCGGCAGAAGTAGAATTAATTCAACGCGAAGAACAGAACACAATTGGAAAGCGCATGTGGTTTTATTTACTCAGTCTCCTCCGGACTGTATTGTTTCAATAATATGCCAACATACACAGGACTGAAGTCATTTCTAAACATTTTTTTGGTCTCTGGTGCTACGCTCAAAAGTGAATTTTCTCAGGAGCAGGATGGACCAGGCTGATGTTAGTGATCCTTTGAAGATGCTTGATTTAGTGGGCCAGTCTCTCTCTCAAAAAAAGAAAGAAATAAATAATACAGGAACATTACGGGAAGGCAGGCTGAGAAAGCACAATGTGAGAAAAATATAGGCAGGAAGGAGAGGATATGAAATGAAAAGCAAAAACCGGAATAAGATGGAAATAAACATAGATCAAAACAGGGCGAAGACCAGAAGGGTATGCATTACTGCAAAACACAGGGTTAACGTGACAAAATAAAAGACACGACTTTGTGAGCTCAAGTGAAAACACGCCACTTGTGAGCTCTCAAAAGTCCCAAACATTCTCTCTTTCATCGCCGCGCACTTCAGACCTTTTATGTTCACCTGGTACCTGGCTCACCCGTTAATTAGAGATCGGCGGGGCGGGACCTCGCAGGCCGCGCAGGCTCGTACAGGCCGGGACGGGGGGCCCCTTCAGCGACCGTGTTTAGGTGCTCCCTTCTCCTCCAATATTGAAAAAAAAAAAAAAACATTTCCTCCAAACAACAGACCCTGGTGATTTCAACAACTTTACTGGTGTTACGCTGCTCTTCCATTTCTCTCAAGTCTGAGTGCGTCTCAAAAACAGAGAGAGCACCGTGTTTAGGGTCTCCCCACTCCACAACCGAACTGAATTGTTTTTTTCTGCGTTGAAGATTATTTATTTATTTATTTATTTATTTACTTACATACATATTTATATTTATGTTATCTTGATAAATTTGATGTATATTTAAAATGCAGCCAAGTTTCTCTGCTGGGAATATATGAAACACACACAGACAGTGCAGTTGTTGGCCTTCTTCAAGCAGGCTTATCAACACTCTGGGCAGCCAACCAAACATTTTCCTCGATTTTATTTTTGTGGAATATCTATTTTTGTTTTCCCTTTCGATATATTTGTTCAAAGTCCTTATCACTGTCCCTGGACACAGTTAGGAGACGGTACCATTGTCCCCATAGCTCCCCACCATTGATTTTTTTTTTTTACTGGCCTGTTCAGTTTATCTGTCCACCACCTTGTAGCTCTGACATGCTCTTCTGATAAATCCAATGAGGAAAGTGCACATGCTTAATAGCTCCTCACAGTGCACGCAGGCATGACAATATAACATTTTCAAATAAATAAGAAGCTTACGTTTCTGAAACAGATGGTGCCTTTAGAAGCTGAGTGAACCGTCTCCCTGTAAATCTTAGGTGATTATTGAAGCTAATTACAAGCCGCACTCTTGGCTCCAGTTGCAAAGGAAACAAAGGGGACACATATGGGGAAGAATGTGGCCAAAATCAACAAGGAAGCTTTACTCATATCTGCCACAGGAAGGGGGCCAGAGGGATTCTGGGCGTCTCCTATATGTCTTAAGTGCACGTGTCAACTTGTCCACGTGATGTCATGCCTGGAACAAATCTGACAAGAATTTTAGAAGAGAAGTCTAGAATGTGTTTCCCCGGCAGCACCTGCCAGTTATTAGCCTCTCGCAATGAAAATAAATTCTAGTTTCAGAAAGTCCACGAAATTGTAAGTCTGCCACATAAAAAAAAAAAATGCCTTCCATTCCATGTACATTTGGATATATTTAATTCGTAATGAAATCCAAATGGATATGCGTGTGACATCTTAACGGCAACACAAACAGTCAAACCACTCGAAATACAGCAAGGCTTCAGTAAATTCATAACCAAACAGGGGTTTGCATCGTTAACTGGGGTAATTAAATACATTTTTAATTTTGGCTTTGCATATCAGAAAGAATGCTCACACGGTATCTACAAGTAGCAGTGCAAGTTCGGGAAAATAAAATAGTGTATGATGTCCTTGAATTGTACCAAGAAGCACATACTACCAGACTAAAATAAAATATGTAAGTTGACATCCTTATGTTTTTATGATTTTTACATTATTGCCATTTGGCTGGCGCTCTTATCCAGAGTGACTTACAGGAAGAAGACAAGTGCATAAATCTGGGTTCAAGAGCAACAGTAACCCTAGATATGGGAGTGAGACCGTACTCAGCGACCACAAATATGAAGACCAACGATCAAATGTAAACTGGTTTAAAAAAAGTGTTTAAGAAGAGACCCTTATGGGAAACAAATTGCACGTTAAAAAACCACATGTCAACGCCCAACTTGTGAAGAGTACACATGTGAACTAAAAAAATTATCCCACGTGTAAGATAAGAGCAGAAAAGGTAACCTATGCTATTTCAAGTCACAAGTTTCATTTACATATGTGAAAGTTTGTAGTTCACATTTGAAAACGTTCCAAAAGATGCAAGTTCCACATGACTTCATGTGGCCAATCACATGTTAAAATGTGACATTTTCTTTTCACATGAGAATAGCAATTAAATTATTATGGAAAATCGCATGTGAAATTGTGATTTTTTTTTACATGTGAAGAGGCAATTTGCATGTGTTTTTTTTGTTTTTGTTTTTTTTGTATGGGAATGCATTCTGAAAAAATAACCCATAAGTGTGTAGGAATAAAACAGCATGGGACCTCCCCCACCAAGTTAATCAAAGTCAATATTACATAACGTTCCCGAAAAACAGTCCCGTGTTCAACCCCAAACTGATGCCTGCCTCTGAGATCCAACACCAACATAGCTCAGTAAAAACGTGCTATCGTTAGCATGCACAAGCGCATCCTCCCAGTGGAACCAGCGAACGGTATCTTATTTCTTTTGGCCCAGCGTCCTATCCGCACAGTTCTTATTTTCCACTCTTGTGACAATCCAGAGATTCTTCTGTAACGTCCCCAACTGTGACAGAGGACGCTCTGAGACCTCCAACAGCATGTCAGCAGCAACTACTGCGCATAAATCATATTTATTCGAAAATAGTGAACCTTTTCAAATGTTAAATTCCATTAAGTTGCACATTATAAACAGGAAGCATCTGCTGTCCATTCGAAAAAAGGTTGGGTCACCAAGAGATCGTTAGACAGGGAATTTGTTCCTGGCAATGGGACGTCAAACACATTTCACCAATCCCATCAAGCTGCACACAAGACAATGCATGCTCTTTCTCTGCAAGTCTTTTCCATCAAAGGTTTTTTTTTTTTTTTCCCAGGCTAAATTGCGAATATAAAGATAATGTTTGGTTGTATTACTGAAGGGCTGCAACAATAACAAAATCACATAATCTATGTCTTATTGGGAGCATCGTTTTTGGATTGAGAGGTCCCGCGCTCGGTGCTGCTGGCTGGTACATTCTCATTGTCCTGCCGTGGAAAATTGAGGCTGGGGTTGTTCTGTGCGTCCCTCTCTTCTTCACCTGTTGTTTCCAAAACATTGTCACAGAGCCCGTGGATACAGTTGTCTACATGATGTCTCGCCAGCCCTTCAAGGAATGCATTATATTTAGAATACCGTCCGTATTTAGCTTATCCCAGAGCCTCGTTTATTTTCCACACCATTTAGCATCTGCTGGGTTTGTTTTTTTCTTTTCTTTTTTTCTTTCTTTATTTCTTTCTTTTTTTTTTTGCCCAGAACAGTGAGAAAATTCATGGAAAACAGTTCTAGTTTCACAATACCCAATTAAGTATTCCTCCCACTCTTTCGGGTGGAGAGTGGTCTGAAGCATAAGACTCGGTATTGTGGCTGCAGTAAGTGTGTGGGTGTGCCCGCGAATTCCATTGATAGGAACAAAGACTTGTTTTAATCAAAGGAGTTTAATTGGGCCCAATAGCATGTTGCTAACTTGTTGCTATTCTGCAATGCTGAAATGTTTTCACAGTCGTTGCTATTAGTTTTTATTACTTTTATTAATTCTTTAGATGTGTTTGGACACAGTGAATGTTAAAGAGAGCGGCAGATACAGTAATTTTGTCAGGAAATTGATATTGATTCATGAATAGCAAAGTGCGTACTCTTTAATGGGTTTCCAATGGGGAGAACCTGACAAACTAAAGCATGGCTTTAAGCTTTTGAGAAAATGTACGCCACTATTTTGATGTCAGGTCCAGTTCCTTGCCTACCTCTTGGCAGGATGAATCATCAGATCCATGTTTCTCAGGCATTTCCTGGCATATGTTACTGTGAGAAATGAAAGACAGCAAGGGGCACTATTTCACTGTGACGGCAGCCCAGAAATTTTGGCCTCCTGCAAAAAATTCTTCGCAGTATTACTTCACGCCCAAAGCACGGATTTCACTTTTAAAATGTAAGACTTGGATCATGGCTAGCAGAAAATGACTTTACTACAAGAATCAATTACTCAGTCAGTCAATCAGTTGGTGAGAAAATGTGCCAAGAGTTATTTAATGTGACAGAGGGGACGCTACTGTCCTTAAGGCCGATTCCTCCATTTACACCCCAAACAAAACAAAAAAAGGGATCAAGCCTGGGGGGTCATTACCTTCCTGCTCTCCAACAGCCCCACCCCCCCACCCCACCCCACCCCACCCTTCATTCCTCTCAATCTCTCTCCCTCTTCCCCAAACAGCGACGGCCTCTCAGCCTCTCAGGACTGACAGGGGAGTTATACGCGGCTGCTCCCTCCCTCCCTCCCTCCCCCTCCCTCTCCCTCTCCTTGCCTCTCCCTCCCCTCCCTCCCTCCCTCCCCTCTCTCTCTCTCGCTCGCTCACTGGCAGGCTGCCACTCCGCCCAGCTGCTCTGTGATAGAGCAGCGACGCTCCAGCACGGTCCCTCACACGCTCTCTCTCCACCTTCCGCACCGAGGAGCTGAACTCACTGAGCAACACGGACGCAGCATGACCCAACACAGGGGCGCCTTCATACGCGCGACCACGCGCGCCAACAGCCGCCCTCTGAACTAACCGACTCTTCTTCCAACCCCGAAACCTAGAACCTGATTTTCAGACGTTTGACTGGAGCTGTACTATCTTTTTTTTTTTTAAAGTGGAGTACTGAGGAGCGTCTGACCGTTAAGGACGTGAAAAGGTATTTTCGAGATGAGTCGTCCCTTCTGAGAACGGGGCGTCGCGCTCAGTGTCACCGACCCACCCAACCTGCGTATCGGAGCGCCCCCCCGAGGATCCCACTAATGAGTCTCAAGAAGAGGCGAGCCGGCGTGGTGTTCAACTGGCACAAGTCCTTCGCTATCCTTGCCCCGTGGAGGAAAGGTACGTCCGCGCTCCACTTTTTCAAAATCGGTCCCTGCGCGTGTCTCCTGGAAGTGCCTTCTGGGATTTCGGAAAGGTATAACGCTACCTGAGGTGTGACAGGGCGCAGTTAATGTCATATACTGCTTTTAGGGGGGGGTCTGACGTTCGTGTCGACACTTCTGAAGGCTTTATGTCCATCAAAGGCATTTCCACACCGCGTCTAGAAACAACTGTTTGCTGTCAGTCGGGGGCATTTTGTCAGCCAAGGAGAGGAAATGGTACTCCAAAAAAAGTGCCTTTCCAGCAATCGCTGTGATGCGCTGTGATGCGTCTGTTGTGTGGTGTACATGCTGATGGTCGGAAAGTGTCAGTTTGTCTGTGTCAGTACTTAACCCAGGGATGGGATTCAGCCAGTAGTTCATTCCAGCATTTTCAACTGCAGCTGTCTGCTTGATTCTACATAGAATCATAGAGTATCAGAAGATTTCATTCAATACATGTTTTTTTATTTTGTTTTTTATTTTACATTCCTGTGGTAAACCTATAACGTAATTGAAATAAATATTTTAAATATCTTGAGGGAGAAAAAAAAAGTATTTCAGTACAGTGCAACACTGCCGGGGAAACGAGATGCGGTCCAGCGCATTTTTTTTTTGAATGCCGATATGTCCGTGAATATCGCGTCACCCCAAACGGAGAGGTGAGACGTAACAATTACAGAAACTGCAGCGCTTGTCATTTGGCGCGGAGTCCAGACACAACAAACCCCCGTTTGTTTACTGAAGTAAAAAACCAAAAAGAATTTAGTTTAAGAAAATATATATACACCGTACATCTTTGTAAACGTTGTCAAAAACATATCCAAGTGTGTTCGTATCTGTCTTAAACAATATAGGAATTTCCCGCTGGAAACAGTTTTGGTGTTTTATTATTAAGGGCAGTGGTTACAATGCTTTACTTGCAAAGCAACAGAACAGAAATGGAAAAAAAATTAGCGGCTAAATCTCATAGGAAAGGGAAAATGACATGCTTTTACTTGTGTTATGAATGGAACTGTCAAATACATTTTAGCCTGGAGAGGCATTTAACTCCTCCATCTTTGGCTATAGTGAGTACATATTGTATTAAATTCATCCTATTCCTATCATATCAGAATGGGAAGGGATAGCATGAGGATAAATGTGAAACACTGCTGTTTAAAAGCATACATAGGGCGCTAATAAAATGCGTTGAAATTAGGACTTTTTTGTACAGAACACAGAATGTGGAGGCACTTATCTTGTGTAAACTCATACTATGCTGTTTAGTAAGACAACTATTACTGGTTTCTCCGCATTCTCCGAAGTAGCATTAGCAAGACAGCAATCTTCATGGAGAGAATTGCTTGACCCTCCTTTGGAGTGGATGGTCTCCTTTTGATCCACACGCATTTGTTTGGTCCCATGAAACCTCGAGTTTCCAGGGGATTCCTTCAGGATGTGTCTGCACGGGACACTTTGCCAGCATTTCAGAAAGACAAATGCTGATAATGTGTCATCACCTTCCTGTGGCAAGTGAATTGCTGCAGCTGCGACGGTAGCAGGAGATGGGTTCTGTACAGGTTAATGTGGCAGATAACAATGGCATCAATGTTCCTTAAAAACTGAACTTTGGCCAACAGTAACACAACGATCCTTTTCTTTTGAAATGTACAAAAAAAAAACCTGACTCATCTCAAAAAAAAACAAAAAAAAAAAACAATGTGGCGTGACAACCAAAATAATGAAACACTTGGTAGTTTGAGTTAAACCTGGCCGTCAATCAAAAGATCCTTTTTTCTTAAGAAACACACATGTCCTCTGACTCAGAAGGTGAAACATGCAGAAGCATTGCACACAATGCATTCTTTATACCTGCAGTCAGAAATGATTCAGATATTGAGGAATTCGAACTTCCACCCAAGGGCAGGAAATATAAAAAAAAAGTGCTTTTAAATAAAAGAGAAATTGGAGAGAAAAAAAAAAATTCACAGGTTGCCGTGGTGAATTACGTGGCGACGTCATACATTTTCGGGGCCAAATGGGCATTGTCACTCCTTGCCAGCACTCCATTCAGGATTTGTTATCTGAGCTCGCTAAGCACTGTCTGACCCTGTATATTTCCAAAGGGGCTGACACAGTCCAGAAGCCAGGCTGATTAAACGCAAACCGCTGCATTCACCTGGCTAGTGTTGGACGTCAGACATCCCCTGGTTTTTATAACATGTCTCTATATCACGAAAGCAAAAAAAATAAAAAATAAACGTTTTATGAAATAGTAATTCATACATTTTGTTGGGATCTGTAAAGACTACTCTTGGCAGAATGATTCATTAAATGCTGGTAGGGGAAGTGTGTGTTGACCTTCTTAGCTGCAAGAGGCTGAAATTCATAAGTGGACTAAGCCCTCTACGGAAAACACTTTAGTAATTTATTTACGTAGCGAACTCCCCCAATATCCATTATTACCGATTTGTTTTTATAAACATTTTCTCAGATGTAAAATGGCTAACCTGAGCATTAAAACCTGCAACCTTCAGACAACAGCTGTACAGCTGCCTAAAATCCTCTGTAACTCAGCCATGCCGAACAGACTTGAAAAGAGTTTTCCTCCTCCGGAACATTCTTGCAGTATCCTGAGGCCCTGGATGATAAAGAGAGTGAGCCCTGTTATACCCCTGGATTGATAAGCTTCTTCGGGGAGCCTGTGATGGACGTCACGTCCAAGGAAGCGGGGGTGGGGGGGGGGGGTGGGTGCGGAGGGGGGGAATCATGTCTCCAGTCATGTTGAAAGACATGATAGTCCAGAGCTGCCCTGTTTTTCGGGGGCTGAGGAGAGAGGTGTGTGCCAGAATTTCACACCTCATCGCCTGGGGCATCTGGTTTTAATCATCCCAGCTGGTCGTACCAGGTTAGGGGGCCAGAAACCTGTTTTTTTTTTTTTTTTGTTTTGTTTTTTGTTTAAGAGACAATGGCACCCGTATTGCATATTTAAGAGAACCGTTATACCTTGTAATAGGCAGCACTTCACACAAGCGCATGCTCTAAGCACTTATTTCCAGTTTCTCCAGATACACCTAATGTTCCTCGTGTTGATTATCAGTCTTATCAGGCAACGATTCAACCTGTATAGTTGCTTGATTTACAGCTAACCTCTGGTTCTTGTTCCAGCTGATTCATTGCCTGCGTGTAGACACATCTGGAATGATAATAAATCTTTGTTCATATCCAAAAAATGTAACACCTTCTTTGTTCTGTACCTACATTGCGGTCTGGCTTCAGCGGGATACATACAGTACCATAGACAATATGAAAAAAAAACATTCCTATATTTAGAAAATATAAATCACAAATAAGGGATTCCTTCCATTATAAAAAGGTTTGTGCGTGTGTGTGTGTGTGTGTGTATGTGTGTGTGCTAGTGCTTAAAAATTTGTATTCCATAAGCCAAATCTTGTCTGTAGCACACACAGAAGCAGTCCCAAAAGTCTGACCACCCAAACGGCTAACACAGGACCAAATGTCGCACATGCTTCTTGGTCATAAAAATAGCTCATGATTGATTGGTGGGACTCAATCTATGACCTTTTGTCTGACATCTTGGGGCACTAGCTCAAATTGAATGAATGCCACAGGCAAATAAATACTATTATAATTGTATGGGAGCACTTAAACCTGTCCTGTCTGTTCAATTCTGAGGGTGTCTACCCTTTTCCCTCAGGGTAATGTTCTGTATACTCACACTAAACACTGTTAAGGCTTTTGGATAAAAAACTTAATCACTTAATCATTTCCATACGGAATCCTTCATGATAAAACCATTTAGCTAGTGTTTTTATCACAAAGTTATTAACTGCCCATAATTGCTTCTTGGTCAAGGTTCAGAATGACTTGATGTTATTATCAGTATTTTTATATTATTATATATCAATTAAATGTTCCAAATACGTAGCGAAATACAATGTTTAGGTTGCATGTATACAATTTTCTGACACTGTTTATAACCAAAAAAGTAACAGAAAGCACAGTTAGGTAAATATCCAAACGTCGGAAGTATTTTAATGCACTGCCGCTCCTCGTACTTTAAGTGCCCTGAACTCTTAGTGTCGTCTGTGGTTGACAAGGAGAGCTGGAGGAGTACAAAGAAAACGTCCTTCTCTTGGCACACAGCTGTCAGGTGACAGGTCGTTACTTGCTGCTACCATTCGCCTCTGTCTGAGTCCTGCTACATCTTCTGCTGGAAGCCTCCCAAAAATTAGGTGGAGAGGGACAGATAGACATCTTCCCCTATCGCTTGTAGATGGGCCACCCCCGCTCCCCACCCCCAGCCCCCCACCATCCCCCCCGCCCCCCCCGCTGGTGCGGCCAGTGTGTTTGTCTTGCGATAGGGAGTAACGAACGCTCAGGGCCGGGGTGGGACAGTCCCGCTGCCCCTTATCCTGAACTGTGACCACAGGCATTCACAAGTGCATCAGTGGTAATCCATCGCGCTCACTTAACCCCTCACGGGTTGAGTACCGTACAATATGGCCGTGTTGCAAAACAGCGTTACACCACTGTGGCAAGGCAGCAGCATTTCAACAGTCTCGACGGACTCGTTATGTGAATTGTTTCCGAAAAACCTTGTTTGTCTCAGTTGACCGGGTTAGAAAATGGTCGCCTTGTTAGGATCACGCACGCCTGTGCGCTCTGGAGGGGTGACTCAGTGGTGCTGAGAATGGGCAAGTCTGAAAAACTGACTCATTTTAATTACAGGTGGGGGACCTCGTCCGAGCACTGAGAGATCATGTAGACATCTGTTTGTCTGCGCACTACTGCAGGCGCTTGGCAACAGTACAGTGACATCACAAAGGGGGATTGTTTAGATACATGTTAAAATACAGGGGTGCAGATTAAAAGAATACATGAGGTGACCTCATGCCTTTGTTACAATGGTTACAATGTATCTTTATGGCTCAAAACATATCTTTAAAAAAAAAAAAAAACCTGATGAGCATCTGGTCTCAATCCATGTTTTGGTACACTTTGTGCATAATTCAAATGTAAAAAAAAAAAAGCAAAACTTGTAGTAGGAAAGACTGAGGGGTTGGTGAAGGGCTATCACATACTTCTCTCCAAATATTTTAAACAGATGAAGGGAGAGGAGGGTTGTTTTCTCGTCAGAATATGCGCTTCATTTCACTTCACCCACTGGAGTGTTTTCAGCCAATTCCTTGATGTTGTGAACTTCCACATTCTTGGTCCTCAGTGGCCATTCCATGTGGATACCGTCACTGTAAAATGGGCTCCATTGTCTTATTCTGCAGCTAATGGACAAAATGTGGCCTGGGATTTAGGATTCTCGTGGAGACACTTCTTAGAACTACACATGTAAAATGCATTATTTTACACTTTAAAACCAGTCGCTATGGCAACCTTCATAAACCTGAGTTCAACCGCTTCTCTGCTGCACTATAACAAAACATAAATGCGGTGTTTTATAAATAATCCTGATATATTGAAGTGGTCTAAAATAAAAAAATACAGACCTATAAATCACCAACTGCAGCTTTTTTTTATGGACAAACTGAACACCTTATTAGCTAATGACAGGCCAAGGCTTTGGGGAAACGAACATGTCCAGCCCCCTTAAAGCACTTGGGCTGTACCAGGAAAGGCGGGGCCAGGGCAACTGGGTAATTCTGCCACTCTCAGCTGCCACTGAAATAACGGGGCGGGGGCGGGGGGGGGGGAATATTTAGCTTTCTTTTGTTTTTCATCACATTCTTTTTTTTTTCTGGTCATCCAGTTCAGAATACCTAGTCATATTCCTGGGCTCATGCTATAGCTGGAACTTCCTCCATGGATTTTGGGAGAAGTCTCCTCCATTGTGTTTCCGGCTGCTGCCACTTGCATTTTGCTTTAATAATGCGATACCAGCATTATGTGGATATAACAAACAATAGAAACGGAAGTTAGTACCACATACGGTGATTGTTATCGATGGAATGTTATTGTGCTTCATGTTCAGAAAGCGCTATATCATTAATTATGTAGCAGCACAACGCATAGTGTGTGGCACAGATGACTTGAACTGCTCAGCACTGCATAAAGATTACGAACCTAGTCACATCAAGAAACTAATGTAAACCAGCCATTACATTTTTAGGTATGGCTGTGGGTCTCTTATCAATGTGGTAATATCAGTGATTTGAAACACACTGGTATTACCACAATATAATTTTTTACTAACAGAGACAGCCATTAAAACGAAAGGCTTCTTTTTTAGCACACGTGCATTTAAAATTGATCCCTCAAGAAAACAGAACTCGTGATCTACAAGTTAATTTTGGTTGCAGTTGTTTTTGGGATGCGGTGCTCACAGGGGTACTTGCGGAAATATTCAAAGAATGTTGTTTCTATGGAGCAGCTTTCATGGCTGATGTTGACATGTAACATTTTCAGATGTTATGGCCGAGTTGTTCCGCAAGGTAGAATTTTTTTTTTTTTTTTTTACAAGCCTTGTAAGTGAAGAAGCCTGGGAACATTCTCTCAATTACATTCCAGCTCTTTATAAAGTTTAATTCCCTCCAGTATGTAGCTGCTGACTTATTTTTTTCTAATTTATATATTTTTAAAATACCTATTCTGATAATGTATTCATAACTTTGGGCACTTGGAATGGAGCATTGTTCGAATTCCAGCTCACTAGGAGCTGGTGGCCATTCTGTTTGATCCTCCTGTATTTGAAGCCTGATCTTCGGTGATGTTAATTGAAAGCCCAAAAAGGATTTATACTCCAGATTGCATTTTCCCCTCACGGACATGAATAGAAATGCCAGCCATCAGCATTTCTTTCCCCACTGTTGACACGAATCGTTGTATTAAAAGGTCAAAGTGTTTAGTGCGAAGAATGTATGTATTTAATCGAATAATAGTGTTATTGACAGCAGTATGTGTCTCAGTGAGATGGGACAAAGCAATAACTTGGAACTATGGCAAGTTCAAGACTACATTTAGGACATTAGGATACGACACAACACACTCAGTTCAGGTTATCATATAAATATCTATATTTCTTTTGTATGTCCAACGCAATTATAAGAATGACAGATTTCTGACAGTGTGAGACCTATCTGACTGAGCCAGTTCTAGCATGCACTGGCCTGATAAAGCCAATTATGGGATATTCAGAACAGAACTGGTTGAGCTTATTTCTAACCTCTTATCTTCTCAAGATGTCATTGGCTTATCACAGCACAGGAAGCTACTGCGTTTAGGTGTAATATCTTTTTTTTTTTTTTTTACCAACTGCTAGTGTCTTTGAGGCATATCCTGAAAAACATGTCTTGTACAATGAACCTTGTTTCAGAAAGGCTCTGTGGTCTTACCAAAGCTACAACATCCATGCGTGCCTGTACACGCACCTGGTATGCCAACAAAAGCCACAGAGCTCTACTGACCCAAAGGAGGATGGCCCTTCAGGCCATCAGTCTCAGGCATTTCCTTGGACACATATTTTTTTCAAAGTAAGGGCTATCCTTACTGAAGCCCTTGGAGAGAAAGATACATATGTAGTGTTGAGAGAGAGAGAGAGAGAGAGAGAGAGAGAGGGAGAGAGAGAGAGAGAGAGAGAGAGAGAGAGAGAGAGGGAGAGAGAGAGAGAGAGAGAGAGAGAGAGAGAGAAGACAGAGAGAGAGAGAGAGAGAATATGAACCTGAACATGTGACTAATATACATGTCTATATGTATCAGTCACATATAGTCTATAGTCAAGCGACTGTGTTTCATAACTTCAGCAAGTGGAGTGTATTTAGCTAAAGCTGTACAACTTCAGACCTCATAATAACATCAAACTGGTGTGATTCCACAGTTAGGTATTGATTTTGCTCGCAGTTGGCATTTAACGGTTCGGAACTCTCATTCCAAGGTAATTTATTTCTTTCTACCTCAAACTCAAAACAAATTCGGAGAGAGTGACAGATCTTTCCTTTTGGTACTACAAGGTCACTGCGGGTGTCCAATGGTTATCATTCACAAGAGGATAACAGCTGAGTCCGAACAGCGGTACTGTATTTAACTTCTGACGACAGTGGAAATAACTGCAATGCACTGGAAGTTTCCTGTGTTTGGAGAAAACAGGAAATATATTCCCTGGTCTCTGTGTTGCGTGAATGCTTTTCAAGTACTGTAGTCTTGAAGTTCTTTTTTTTTTTTTCTCACGTGCAACACAAACGATTTAAGTGTTATGGAGAAAATCCCCTCGGTCAAGTTCAGTCCTACTAACCAATAACATTTGTCACATTTAAAAAAGATATACATGAACTAATAAAGTTTAGCTCTTGATGTGATTATTTATCTATGTGGTTCACATTCCATGCTAGGCGATGTCATGAAAAAATATGGGGCCACAAGCGAGTCAGGATGGGATTGTGGGTACGTCCAGCAACCACATATTAGCACATAACTTTGGCATATTTCTGTAGAAATGTGACCACTCTGTTATTGTATGTGTGTAACCTTTTCTCTGTCCATATGCATAATATGACAAACTTGAAGAGTGAAGAAAAAAATCACATTCATATCTTAGATGCCGATATCGGCAGACATTTTAAAGAGAAATGTTAAACGTTTCATAAATAAATGTTGCTATAATTCAAAAACGAAATTATGAACACATTTTCACCAAATATAATCAAGGCATATGACATTTACAGGATAGAGAATTTACCAACAAAGAGTACCTGAAAATGAAACATGCCAAAGAAATTATTTGAAAATGTAAATAGAATAAACAGGATAACATGAGAGTAGTTGTATATATCTGCTGTCAAAAGGTGACTAGTTCCATACTGTAGAGTTTTAGACAGGAGCATTACATCAAAAAAGACTTGGAAAACAAACCCATTGTTTTAAATAGGAAGAAACCTGGGTTGGATTAGGGGGTAGTATGACCTAACTAGACTGAAATGCTATCATTGTTTTTGCAGAACCACTACTCAGAAACGTTGTTATCACAATAGATTTCCCAGGAGAAATAGGGGTGCGCCTCCATTTTGGTCGACGTGATCAACACATTGAAATCAAAACAAGGGGTTTTCATTTTTAAATTATTTGGTGGGAAACTGAGTAATTCATAAACACAGATTTTAAATGAAAACCCTTAAATGCAGTTCAACAGTTCAGAAACAGTTTGGTTATGAGAACATCCCATGAAACATTAATGGCGTAATACTGTAACATAATTTATTGTTTGGCCCTTGCAAGCCAAATTTTGAGACTATTTCTTGTCCTTTTTTTAGGAAAGCCAATTCACATTACTTCCTGCTTAGCAAGCATTCATGTTTCATCTTGTCAACTGTACTTCCCTCTAATCAGCTTTGAGAATTTATCATACTGCAACACATCCTGCCAATTAGCTCAGAGAATTCATCATGCCAACAATGTTTCCTGCCAATCAGCAATGAGGATTCATCAGACAGTGTTTACACTTCAATAACCTGTTGGAGGACAACATTATGGCATTCTCAAATGTAGCCAGGGAGTGTCTGTGTGAAGTGGAGTTGTAAAAGTAGATGGCGGAGGCTAACAATGATCCAGTAACTGGGAAACATTGAACAAGACTTATTTTTCCCTCTTCAAAGGCGGAATGTTTTTAATAAATGTTTTTAATTAGGGAGGCCTGTCAAATCTTGAATGCAGTTGTTGAGTCTCACTGTTGCTCTATCAAGTTTCAAACTTTCCACGCAGGCATACATTTTAGCTAAAGGACAGTCTTACTTCACAAATTATGCTGTGTTAAAACAAGTGTTAAGCCAGGGATCCCAAACCCCAGTCCTGGAAGGCTGCAGTGTCTGTGGATTTTCTTACAGACAGCAGCTAATAAAAACATCAAGGTGTGCCGTCTTTATCCAATCAATGACTTAGCAATTTAAGTGAGGGAACACATCGAGAACCAGAAGACACCACAGCTCTACAGGATTTGGGATTGATCCTTAGGTCGGTGGATTCTTGACAGAGAGTCCAACACGATCCCATATAGTTCACTACGGCCAAAATGAACTCATTTTCTGATGACAGTTTGGAATAAAGGATTGAAACAGGTCATTTTACATTTAGCAGACATTCTGGAGTGACTTACCCACCTTACTTTTTTCATAGAATCAATTTTTTTAGCTGGATATTTTTTGTTTTTCGTTAGCAGATCAGATTAATTGCTCAAGTGTACCACAACAGCGGCTCATCAGATAATCGAACCTGCAACAACTGAATAGCAAGCCCAGTATGTACTCATTACACTACACTGCTGTCTGGTCACAACAACAAGCGCAGCCTCAGTGTTTTCAATAATAACAAAATGGTCTGATTGACAGAGAACAGGTATCAGATTGCCTTTCAGCGGGAAAGAGGAGATGTTCCATATGGGTGCTCTTCTGTAATGGTGCAAGACGGGACCTAACATCAAAGTCTGACAACCTGGTGTAGGACACTGACAAATAGAGTGTATCCACGGTTGCTTGTGTGTCTTAAGTCCAAAAAAGGCAGTTTTGTGTAAAACTAGTCTTCAGGTTTCAGCCCTTTTCCAAAACAGAATTTCCTCATGTGTTTCGGCTTGACTTTCTGACAATAGGTCTGTTTCATTCATGAAAAAAAACAGACATGTAATTGTGAGCTCAGCGAAGAAAAAAAAAACCCCCACTATCAACATGTTTATACAAGTGAACATTTTTCAAATACCTTAGAAGTTACAGTCTCCAAATCCCATCCTCCTTCCACACACCTTGCTTACCATAGAGATATTTTGTAATTACAAGTTTTTGTGAACGGCAGCACAACAGTAGTTTGGTAATAAAGGTGGATATTGAGGAATAGCCTCTTGAAATGTGTACAGGTGATGAGGATGAGTTTGCTATGGGAAAAGTCCACTTATTTTTTAGAAACTGGCTTTAGGATAATGGTAGTTTTACCTGCTGATCCCTTTTCCCAACCCTTCAATTTGCGACACAGCTCTCAAGCGTTTCCAGTTAGGCAGGCAGTTTTCAGTTTACCGCATTTCAACAGACAGTTAAATAACTAAAAAAAATACCAAAGGCATTTGGCAAGAATGTTGCAGTTGCCTAAGTAAACAGGACAGAACAAATACTGTGGAAGTAAAGATAAAATTAAAAAGAAATACAAGCATGTAAAGCACGGTACAAACATAGCTATATTTTTACCTTCTGCTTTTTTTTTTTTCACCGTAGGGAAGGGAGACATGGTCCTGGACGGAGAAGTAGTCCTAACGAAGATGAAAATCTTCAGTAACTTTCATGAGAAAACCTCCTGCTCTGAGGACTCTGTCTCGACCATCTCCATATCAGTGTCAGAACAGGACACCTCTGAACCCGCCAGCGCTCTGGACAGAAACGGGGTCCCCTCTGTGCCTCAACCAGAGCCATCGGAACCAAAGCCCGACTACCTGTCCGCGTTCTCTGAGCCCCAGCTGCCCAGGCTGTTCAAGTTTGAATCTGAGGACTCGGGGGTGGAGTTGGCCAGTGGGGCCAACTCCCCTTCCACCCCGACGGGCTCTGAACACAGCTTCGTCGTCCACAGCCGGGAATCCTCCTGCGACTCCCGAGACCTGAGCACTTCGGTGCCCTCCCACAATGCCCTGCTTCTGCTCGAACGGTGTCCCGAGACAGAGGAGGCGGAGGATTCGCCCCATCTGGCGGAGGAAGAGGGTCGCGCGGACGATTCGGAAGTTGGGTTGGGCTCTGAGAGCGACCCGTTAGACATTACCCTCGCCGAGGAGGTCAGGGATGAGAATGGCCCCAAAGAGGGAGCCTTGGGGGACACCGCTGAGGTTTGTGAGAGCGGCGCGGGGCTGGAAGCAGCCACACCGGAGGACGCAACGGAGGACAGCACGCAGCCAATGAGCTGCGAGTCCAGAGGGGCTTACGATGACATGACGGAGGTGGACTTACAACAGCAGCCGCTAAGGAAAAGCACCACGACTGACAGTTTGGACAAGTACATGGACGAGTGCTGCAGGCTAAGTGAGGTAAGACTGCGACACTGAGGCCAATAATTACACGGGTAGATTTGGTTTAATGCGGTGTTTGCCCAATCGTGTGTCATGGAGAGCCAAGAGAGTATGCAGGTTTTCAATCCAGCCAATCACTTCGCCTGCTGATTTTACTGATTAGTCACCTCCTCCTTGGCTGAATGAGTGTTAATTAGTGAAATCAGCAGGTGTAGTGATTGGTTGGAATGTAAATCAGCATCATATCACCCCTCCATGGCACATGATTGGGCACCACAGGTTTAAATGTCACAGATGCTACATGCGACTGAGATTTTGCATATATCGCACACACACAGAAAAATGTTTTGTTCAGTAATTAGAGTGTTTTAAATTCTAATAATGTATATGAGATCCCTGCTGGACTAGTGTGATTACAAACAGGAAGGGCTTCTCAAAAAAATAAAAACAGACGGTGGCTTCGGGTTCAATTATGTGCCAACATACACGTAATTTAATTTGTAACTAAATGCGTCTGAAACATAATACCTCTTTTCCACGTATCTAGAAAATTTGCAAACATGGCTGTGAGAAGCCTCGGAGACCGCCGATCTTGTGCAATACGTAGATTAAATCGGAACAAAGACGAGCGGATGACCAGAGTCATTCCACCCATAATGCACAGCAGGAGTTAATCCAGTGCTTAGTTCCTTTCGGTATCTGATGGGCAGCGATGGGTGACATCATGCCTGACTCACCGTCTTTGCTAGATGTGCAGTTAAGTGAACGCAGCCAAGGAGGGCTGTTGAAACTGCAAACAGGCAGGGATTGGAAGGAAAGCCCTTTTGGGTGGTGGACACCAAACATATTTACGCTCCCTGTAATTATCTTAATTGCTACCCCGGCCCATCCCTGCAGGACGGTCAAATGGCTGAATTTGCCAGAAGTGCCAGGAACTGGGAGCACAGGCGGATGTAAGGGGGCTGGGAAGGAAAGATGTTATATGGCTGCCTAATTTGTGACGGACTAACTCACTAGACTTTTAATAAATAAGAAAAAAAGTTATTTTTTAGAAGAAAAATTTGGAAGAAAAAATAAGTACAGAACATAATCCAGTTAGGCCCCTAATGCTTATTTTTTTGACTCATACAGCAATTACAGTCAACATTTTTGACTTGTTAGTCAAACAACATAAAACAAGTACTGCGTAATCCTGTCCTGTTTTCATAGGTATTGGGCCACCCCACAAAATGTTTTAAAAACAAGGCAGTAAATTCCACTTTGTATGAGATAAAGTGTTATAATTTGCACTGTCAAATATATTATATGTATGCCAGTATGTATGTATGCACACACACACCCTCACACACACCCACCCACACACAGCCACACACCCCCACACACACCCACACACACTCAAGTTTTATTACCCGTGTAATGAAAGGTGTATTCATTCAGAAAGGCAAGAAGAAACACATTCATGATGAATACTTGCCGCCGCAGAGCTTTGCGCTCGCTCATTCATGTTGCAGAAAGGGTTTTTTAATAATCCAGATGAAAACTACAGGGTGTACTATACCTGCACCTGCCAGCTGCACGGGCTGCCAAACGTAATAGCCTATTTGATGTCTGAGCATATTACGATGTTGTCTCAGCACGGCCTTTCATAACATACTATTTGCGTGTAAATTGATACTGCTCAGCCTCACATAGCATTAATCTGAATGGAAATGTAAGTGCTTTCATCATCAAAGGGGAAGCGCTTATCTGAGATCGAGCCTTTAGTGCAGAAAATTCGACTTGGTGCTCAACGGTGAGACGGAGACCGTCTTTGGCTCCAGAGCTGTGACCTCCTGTTTCTACCGCCTCTTCTTGTGCAAACTTGAGACTGTGAACTTTTAAAGGCAGCTTTTGTGGTCCTCGCTGAACTGAGATCAGATGAGTCCGAGTGGGTTTGCTGGGTTTGAACGTGGAAGTGAAAGAGGTGGATGACCTTGAGGATGACCTTGTCGGTCCTGTTGCATGCCGCTCTCAGAACCAAAGAGAAGATCTTAAGAGAATGCGGTGAGCTCAGCTTTTGACAGCAAACTGTGAAAATCTGTCAAAAATACTTCAACTCTCTGAAATAGATTTTGAAGTATCCATTTGTTTTTGAAAATGTTCACAGGGAACTTGTCACCTGCCATTTTTCTCTTTTTTTCCACAATCTGGAATGCCCAAGCAAGCATATTCGAAAGCATATTCGAAAGTCCACACCATCACAGCGATGTCCTTTGTAAGTCTGAGAGAGTACAGAGCAGCACCCAAGTACCTTGACGTGTGCGCCACCTGCCCACCCCTTGTTTTCACACAAAAAAGGCCAACCGCTGCAGAGCCAATGCACTGGAGGACAGCATTTCATGTGTAGCTGGAGCAGGCAGACTGCAGGTACTCAGCTGACCAGAGGTGGCGCTGTTGATAAAATAAGTCACTTCTGTGAGATCAGGCAGTGAATATCCTTCAGGTGAAACCCTCCCTCCCTCCTTGGGTGACACGGCAAGGCCAATCATGCATAATGCATTATGTGACTAAAGGACACATAGCCATTACAGCTGCTGGGCGCATCAAGAACCGTTGCTTTTAGGCTCCGACTGAATAATAATACTTACAATAATTCACAAATATATTAATAATACGTACATGTCTGGTTGAATCGAAGGGTGATGGTGCTGTAAACCAGGGGGGCCAATGTAAGGTCTACCTGCAGCCCCGGCTCAGGGGATGAAGGGCGTGGCGAGGCCAGGTGAAGGGCTCCCATGCACCCCACCTGTCTCGCAGCACCTGCTCATCAGCCCTGAGTGAGCGCTCAGGGGGCTTTGGCGATTGCCTGTGGAGTGACACCCTCTCACCTCTCTCTCTCTCTCTCTCTCTCTCTCTCTGTCACTCTCTTTCACTCTCACTTTCACTTTCTATCACACACTCTCCGGCTATATTTCTGTCCCTTGCTCTCTATCCCTCCAGCTGGTCTCTTTCTTCCCTGTCTCCCTCTCACTCTCTCTCTCTCTCTCTCTCTCTCTCTCTCTCTGTCGCCGAGTGGATGCAGCTCCTCCACCACTCAAGCCAGGCGGGCACTACCTGGGCGCACCAGGCAGGTGTCAAATTGCTCAAATTACTCACATATTTACCCAGATAAAGCCCCTTTGATACCGCTGGCTTTCGGGGGGCAAGCGGACGGGCGCTTCAGGGGGCCCCCTCTCTGGCCCACTTTTAGGGCGTAGTGCTGAAAGCCGGGCCCGGGCGCGGCAAAGTCAGGCACAATCATCACTTGTCACCAGAGCTAATAAGGTAATTCCTCAGCGGGCTAAATGGAGCTCTGTGGTCTGAGGGAAAGGGATATTGGCAGGCTCCGAAGCTTTTACCTCTTCAAACATGGCGACTTCAAAGGCCTCCTCTAATCTGATTGGTTTTTTTTTTTTTTTTGGACGGTATGAAAGCAGGAGGACACGGAGTCGTGGTCTGGTTGTGCAACGCAGCCCCTATCTGTCTCTCAGAGCCGGTGGCTTGTGCAACTCGCAGGACCTGATAGGGGGATGAAAGGAATTAAATCTGGTGCGAAAGCCTCCATGGGATTGCGCGTATATAAAAAGTTGGTCTTAGCAGTATTCATTATTGACTAATTGATAAATTTGTCACGTTAAAACACAGAAATAAATAGATGAGCCTCGCAGCCTTGGATCGAATCTGCACTGTGCCATTAACGACTGTGGCTGGTAGCCCCATGGAATGACTCACAATAGGCGATTACATCGTCCCAGGAAATGGGAAGGTTCAGTCGGATATGGTTCCATATTCATGGCTATCCAGCGACCCCTGCTGGTCGACCGGGCACCTGGAGATTGCAGCCAATGTCACATATGGAAGGTTCTTCCTCTGACTGTGATCTACACACTAGCTTAGCTGTAGTCTGTGGTGTGAAAAGAAGCAGCTGGTGACACCACGCGTTTCAGGGGAGAACTGTGGATGTTTACACACTCCTGAATCGGCTGTGGGGTTGGCGCATGTATGTGGCTGTGGTTGCAAACAATCGGCCATTCCGGTTTCGGGTGAAAACTGGATACGCTCAGCCCCATGTTGGGCACCAAATTCTTTTCCAAAACATAAAAACCAAATAAAACAAAACACCAAAACACAGTTTGGGGTGAAAATTTGATATGCTCAACCCCATGTTGTGCACCAAATCCTTTTCCAAAACATATTAACCAAATGAAACAAAACCCCCGAAAACAAATGATTTCTAAACAGGAATGCCTAAAGAGGGACAAGAGTGAAGGTAAATTTCAACGTGGGGACAGGACATTTATCATGTGGAGGTGTAAAGATCACGTCTGACTGTGGATGAATTCTTCCTTACGGGAGTCTCTGTGGGGGTATTTTTCACATTTCGCTGTAGGGTGGGCGTGCGGTGCAATGCGGAGCGTGGTGTCAGTGAAGAATGAGGACGGAGCAATAACTACTCGCACCCCCCCCCCCCCCCACCCTCGAGCGTCGGCTCAACCGAATTCCTCTGCTGCGGAACATAAACACAGACATATATATTATACATCTGCAGAGCTCAGGAAGACACATTCCACTCATTTGAGTAAATCCAATGATGGGGCGGGGGGTGGGAGGTGGCGGGGGGCGTTGGGGCGGGGGTGGGCCTGGCTGGCAGACCTGCCCGTACCATGATACACTTGTAAAGGTCTGATCTGAAAGCCAGCTCAGTTACAGACCTCTCTGAGCCTCTCCTCTCCCACGCCACAATCTGGAAAACTGATGGAAGCCTGATGATACCCGTCTACTATGTTTTTTTTTTTTCTGAAATCAAAAGTTTAGCCATGACGTAACAGGTGGATTCGTTGCAAGCTTCTTGCACAACTGTTTTCTTTGCTAGTGGGCAGCCAGAAATTATCAACACACGAGCCTGTGGGGGAGTGGGAACTGTGGAAAAACACTTAAAGGTGGGGAATGGGTGGGGGGGTGGGGAGTGGGGGGGAGGAGGGGGGTGCTGGCGTACTAGAGAAGGTCAGGATGAGCTATGTAACCACATTTTAGAGTGATGTAATCAAGTAGTTTCTGTGCAGGAAAAGCTCAATGCCCATTGTGATTTGGATAAGCATGTTTGAGCAGAATGTAAATCGATGGCATACAGTAGCCAGAAGTCGCTTGATTGGTCAATTTTAAGGGTTCCGGTGAAAGAAAGAACAGGTACTACATCGAGATGAAGGTGTATACAGATGACTGTTAGAACCTGTTTCTGTTCTAGTCTAGGTTCAGAAACGTCCTTTTGTGTCAACAATTACAGTTTCTGTAGTTGTGAGATTGTAGATTTCGCTGTGAACAACAGCACAAAACTTAGTCAACACCCCTGCTCCAGAGTGTTGGGGTGATGGAGTTTTTAGAGAGTTGCGTGGCAAGGCTACGGACATATTGCAAGAAGCTTTATCTCGACACACGCATTTCACATCTGGAGCCTCGTTCTTTCACAATATTGACACGTCATGTTTAGGAGGGAATTTTTTTTAACACGCGGAGAGTGGAAACATCCAGATGCATGGCCCGAGGACAACTCAGTTATTCCACACTCTATCCAGGGTGGATTATCAGTGTCTTAGCTCACATTGCTTCAAGTCAGACAACACTGAAGATGTATTTTTCTATTTTTTGCCTTCAATTCAGGTAGCCTGAGCTTACCAAGTGGAATACTGAGGTCCCTTCATATCAATTTTTCTTGATCTAGGCAAAATTAATTTCTTATCTCTAAGACTTTTTGCACGGTCAGAAGCCATCAGCCGGGATACAGTCTTTACACAACAGAGCAGGCAGAGAAGGAGGACCTCTGCTGCAGTGTAATGAGTCCATTATAACAGCTTTAGTACCTAGGTTTTGGATATAATCCTAAGACAGAAGAAGACTTGAAAATGTAGGAATTCTTTTCACGCGTTCTTCACTGAGAAAATGGAAGAATCCAAACCTTGTTAATATGTAAATGGCGAGATCTTGAAGGTGAGGTGACGAAAATGACAAAACAAGGAAACCAGTGAAAAAAACAAATAACTTCTCTTCCCAACATCAAGACTGAAATTGCAATAAATCCATGAAGAGGCTGACTCCCACACAGACTCAAGCACACCATAATAAGGTAGCCTCGAGGCTAAGGAGTTCACCCGTACGTCAGCAGTTCCCACGTCTGACCACCGTCTCTCCCCATGTCAGAAGGCAGGGGAAGCTGGGACAGGAAGGGAGTGGGACATTTCTGGACCCCCCATTTCCTCTTCTGTGGGTCACTGGGGAACCCGAGCCGCTGGCTGGGTCTTCCGTTCTTCACATCCAGGAAATTCTAAGTGCGGGCCCAGCTTTCCTGCGTCTCCAACCACGTGTCTGTATGTGTCACCTTCTCTGAATCGCCTCCTTATCTAAATTGCCCTTGCCCCCCCCCCCCCCACACACACAATACCCCTCCACCAGCTGCCCTTGAAAAGGTCCTGTTGATTGTCGTCCGCCCAACTGACTGTTTGAGTGAAAGTCATGTGTGGTGGGAGAAAAGACTAGATGATCAATGGGGTGCCAGATTTGAGAGTCTAGTCTCGGGGGAGGGGGGTGGGGATGGGGGGGATCGGGATCTGGTGTCGTTCTGGCTTCCATCTTTTTCTTTGTTCTTCATGTGAGAAGTTAAATGCTGCAAGGCCATAATGGGATGGATTCCAGCACGACTTGTTTAAGTCTGAAAGGTGCCTGAGTTTGGATTGAGTTTGCCACCTGACATGGCAAAAAAGGTGCTACCATTAAAATCAGTCAAAATGACAATGAAAGTTTTCATTTAGTTTTTTTTTATTAAATTTTTTTACAGTGAACAGGAGACTCTGTACAATGGAGTCTCACTGAATTTACACACAAAGGTTAGGTTATTACGTTCAAGCGGAAGAAGTATAGCGATTTACCATTAATCTTCATGTGCATTTCAGTATTTTTCACTGCGGTGAACGACATAGTGCAATCACTCTGGGGGGAAAAAATCAAGTGCAGGAGATTAAGAGCAGTATAAATAAAGGGATTACTAGTGGATCAATGGATATAAAACAAAAAAGTGAAGTAGATGAGAAGCATGTGGCATTTTATATGGTAGATACTGTTGAAACTCAATAGTCATCCTTAATAGCCACAAAAAAAAAATCCCTTCAAAGGAAACCTGTGGTCAGCTATCAGACCCTCTACAGGCATTTATGGGTTTGTTCCCATTGTCAGACCCCATGCTTCCATTAGCCAGATTCCAACAGGGCAACGCTGGCAAAGGCTTGTGGGAAAAAGAAAATAAAAAGACCTGATCTCACTTCCTGCTTTTGTTGGGAACCTCTTCGGAATGTGATGATTGTATAAATGTTTTCTCAAAATTTCCTTTTTTTTTTTTTTTTTTGTCCGTTCGTGAAACATGAACATCTGCGAGCCTTTTTGCGCCAAACAATGTGTGAGCTAAATAAATAAATACGCATAAGGGCGCCCAGATATTTTCTTTGTGTGCCTGTGTGTTCTCACCTCTTGGCTTTTAAATCATAAAACAATCGGTGGGGTTGACTCATTTCGCCACCCCATCCCGTTCACACACCGTAACCTCCGTTTCTGCAGGATGCCTATTTCAAAACAAGGAGGCCAATACTATTCAGCAGGAACCTAAAGTCACCGCGATGCCAAAATGCCAAGAGTTTGTTTGATGAATTGTTACAATTGCAAAGCTTTTTAAAACGTGCTGTAAAATGGTGACTTGACAGACTTTTCAGTTGGAAGAAGTGCCAATGGACTTGACCTCAAGTTCCCAGTGTATCATGGATATGCCTTAGTATGGTTGTTTTATAATATTTTCAAGGTTAAAAATCCTGCATAGTGTGCCTTTAAAAAGCCGTTCTATTTATGTTCCCCTTCTCAACTCAATCTTCATCTTCATCTTTCACTGGGAGTACCCTCTGTCGTCATAAATCCAACTTTTAAAACTGTACCATCTGCCAGCACAGTACATAAAGGTTATGTAAGAAAGTCATGAGGGGCCTAGACCTGTGATAAACCCTTTGTTTAAATTACATATAATCACCTTAGAACGTAAGATAACTGGTGAGAGTCGGCATGAAACATGCTGCCTCAAAAAAACAAAAAAAAACAATCAAGTAATCTGAAGGTGGTAGTGCAAAGTTTTTTTTATCTCCTTTCAGGAGTAATAAAACAAGAAAGGTCTAAGTTCTGCCTGTACACGTGATGCCATTTTGCAAGCTTCAAAAAAAAATTTGCAATGACGAAAGAAAAAAACGTGCCTATCGGCGAAAGTAAGGCACCAGGACCTAGTTACCCCCCAGTGGTGAACTATCGCCAACTATCGCCATGCTACGAGGGCCACATCTGGTTAGCCTACAGTCCCCGTTAATTTCCCAGAGTCAGTCCCAGTTAATTTCATGCCAGCGCCCGCTCATGATTTCAGGACAGAGGTTCATGCAATTGGAACAGCACAGCGTACATAAAAAAAAAACGACTAATGTAAACAGATTCAATTTTCCCTGAAAATAACAGAAAATGTTTATGGCTGTGACTCAGATAATATAGCATTTCATAAGCTAAAATTTATTATATGCATTCCATTACTGTCTACTTGCAAAAACAGTTATAGAGCTGGATATGATCCACAACCTATCGGAGTGGGCAGAGTCCTCTGGTCTGTCCTTTGAACTCTGCAAAAAGCCATGTGGCTCACGATGATTTAGGAGGATATCAAACATCGCATTGTGACAGGCCGCTATTGAGAGCGCCCCTATCTTCACTGAGAAACATAGAGGGCGACGAGATTTAGTCTAAACAAGATCCCACCTATCAGCAAGTAATGGATGTGTGATTTTAAAAACACTTAGCTGGCCTGTTGATTTCAGATGGTGTTGATAAAGTTTTATTTTATTTGATCTTTTGTGTTTGTTTCCCCAGGTACATCAAGCGAAATCCAACCCCCTGGGGTCGGGCCTGGGCTACCTGGAGCACATCTGCCAGCTGATAGAGAAGATTGGGCAGCTGCAGGAGCACAACCTTCGGCTCCAGAAACAGATCTGCGGGCTCCAGAAAGAGAGCAGGACCAGGAGAACAAAGGAGGTGAGATGAAATGAATGAAAATCCCACCATGACCGTACGGAAATGGAATATGTAGAAAATATGCATTTTCTGTTGCAACACTTCACAGCACAACGGGCAAATACCCAGTTAATGCTGTGTTTAGACATTGCAAGATTCCTTTTCAAAGGGTTACTACTGCAAGATATATTTATCTTTGCATTTATTGCAGTATATTCATTTACTGTAAGGAACCCTACGAAATATTTCCAGCATTTGCCCTGTGAAAAAACAGAACGCATGTGTTCAATCAAGTTTGGACATATCTTTAAAATACTCAAATAACATGCTTATTATAACATGCTTATTTTCCATGTAGCCATCGGTTTTGGTGGTAGCTGAACTAAACAGTGTCAAGTTGAGGACAAATATTTATGGAGGATTTATTGAATTTCAGGAAAAAAATGTTTGGTTCACTATTATTTCTACTTTAATATAGATTGGACCAATCAAAAAGCAGTCAAACAACTACTATTACTACTTGTAGTTTTCCAAGAATAGTCTTTGGTTCTCTTTTAACATATGACTGCGTTACACATATGACTGCAGTACCTGCTACTGGAACATCAGTGCCGATTGTGTAGATTCATGTTGAGAAGACTAAAGCTTCAAAACGTGTGATTGGCTGCTGGTTCATGTCCAGGTTGGGCCAATGCTTTTACAACCCCGGAGCACTGAAGTCATGTGCCCACGTTGTTGCCATGTAAACCCAGCTGCTTCTTTAAAGTGGATTCAGAAGTATGTGAGTCACACACAATGAGTGTCAGTCAACTATATAACAGCCAGAGCAGCTGTGCTTATCCCACTCCCAGTCGAAGCATGTGGTCTGCACGTTTCAGGCTGTCCGTTCCACCCAAGCAGTTCCACCGTTCCACCGTGGTGTTGGGACAGAAACACGCGATGTGTTGACATCAACTGATGATACATAAGCAGGCAGCGGGGGGTCTATGTTTCCCCGTGTATGTTGAGAGGGGACCTCATAGGGGCTCGTAGATTTCAGCCAAAACCCACATCAGAGCAGGATGCTCTGTAACAGCAGCGACAAAACCACCCACAACAAAGCCTCATGATGTCATCGCAGCTGCACCGCTTTGAAGAAGTCACCATCTTGGTTAACTCATATGGAAGTGTTGTTTGTCAGCTGTAGCTTCAAACTGAGCGTTGCATTTTAGACCAGCTATAATCCATTATCTATTTATGAATAAGATGGAATTAGTGCATTATTATTTCCAGTATTCTCTGGAAATAATAATGCACTGAGGACGGAGCCAAGAGTTGTATTTGAACCTGGAATTCGTCGCTGTTTATGCAACATTCTGGCGTGTTTTTGAAGAACAGTTCACAGTACGTTCTGCTAACAATATGGAGCATGCAAAAACAGCTCTTAGCTCTCCTCACACATTGTTTTCCTTTTCAAAAACAGGATGAAAAAAAAAGCCGGCTTTAAATGTTATCCGGGGCAAAGCCAAAGTGTGAAAAAACACTGGCTTTTCATCGCTTTTGTAAAGCGATGGCGGCGTTTTGTGGGCCATATTGTTTTCCACGGGCACATTTTAAGTGCCAGAGGGGGAGAATTTTAACACTTTTTGAATGGGGACTGAATGCCCCTTCAATGCACTTGAACTTGGTCCGTCACAACCTTTTCGGTTCCAGTTAAGCTTACGGGGGTGAAATGTTTTGGTCACAATTCGTGTTGACCGTTCATTTCCTCAAAGATTTTTCAAGTGGTAGAGATATGTGCACGCCGGCCTCATGAAACCCAAGACCATGAAATGAGATTTTTTTTTGTTAAATCTTTTGAACCTTTCACAACTACCTCAGGTGTCCTGCTGCTCTGGATTATCCCACTCCTTATCGCGTACGGGATAGTCACCCATTCCACACCTTTTATGGGACGAGCATCGCGTGAATTCACCGCCGAGGAGCTGTGCAGATGTCATCCCTTCTGTTAAAATACTCTGTAACAACGCTCAAGGTTTTCAGAATGCATTACAAAACCAGCGCTGTCAGCTGAGCTCGAGGACCGGAAAAGCCTTGCGCTGAAGCGGTGGGTGAGCCCAGCTGGATTCCTCACTTCAAAGATTTCAAAGAGAGGGGAAAAAAGAGGGAGAGAGTGAGAAGAGAGAGAGAGAGAGAGAAAGAGAGAGATGCCAAAATGTACTTGCTAAGACAGCCCTGGCTACTCCTACAAGAGAACCCTTTTGATTCTCAAGCTACACCGTTTTTTTTTTTTTCCAACTTTAAAAATCAAAATACATTTGCAGCAGCACTCTCCCACAGCCTGTGGAATGTGTTTTTATACTTTGAAACAGCTCTGAGAGTTGTGACTTTGAGTGAATACTACATTTTGGGCTGCTTTGACAGCCGTGGTTCATCTGTAACAGCAAGTGTCAGCTAGAGAGTGGTTATCTCTGAAACTAGATGTTCTGCGTCTGTTTTCAATAACGTTACTGTGTACATCAGTTTTTTTACACAGAGGAAAATCTACAAAGAGTGGAGTATCTACACATTGAGCTTCATTTTATAATCCATGAAATCAAGTGTTAAATACATACTTTGCAAACACTTCTAATAAATAGTCATGAACCTAATTATCCACCTGAGCGATAAGACGAGGAAAATTAAAAATGATTAACTCTCCAAAGGCTTGTGCGTTGAATGTTTGCCTTTCCTTAATTCAAAACTGCTATCAATACCTAAGATCAAAAGCAAAATAAGGCCTGATGTGTTTATTTGATTTACAGAGAACTTAAGGCCGGCCAGATTGTCTTTTAATTGCACGAGCAAGTCGAAAGTGGCTGGAGGGGGGCTCGCAAACAAAGGGCATTAAAGCAGGAAAAAGGTGTAGAAGTTAGACCACACTGCTTGAGCTCTCCGGGGCAGGTAATTTTACCCCGCTGAGAGTTTGTTCAATGAGCGACCCTAAAGCACTAAGACACAGATGACACTTCAAACAGGGGGACCCCCAACTAGAACGTGTCTGAACTCGTCAGTTAGACCTTTTTTCCCGACGCTCGGCACTCTCATCCTTAACCCTTTCATCTTTGGGATTTTTACCACCCGCAATTAAAAAAAATAGCCCTCGGAAAACTGGACAATAGCCACCCCACCCAGCTGCTCGTGGGATCAACTGATCGTGTTCCTTCAAGGGTCACCAATGTTTTCATTCTTCTCAGCCACTGAATGACACGCAGAATGTGCTGAGACACGGGGGGTGGGGGGTGGGGGTGGGGGGGCGATGGGTTATGAGGGTTTGAACCCTGCCCCATTCTTGAAGGTATTTTGAAGAGGACTGGTCATCGTGCCCAAACAAGATTCCCCTGGACCATGAGTGAGGAGAACCCTTGTAAAAATGTCTTTTCCGGGGCCATTGAAAGCCTTGCAGTAAAGTGGTCTGCTTGATTAACTTGTTTCATTCTGTGCTAAGTTGACAATCCCACGTCCAAAGCTGTCTGCACCTGTGGGGATGTTTCGTGGTTTGTAGGAAGTTCCACCACTCTGGGAAGCCATATGTTGAAGCCAATGACGTTCAACCTGTTAGCATGAAACACTGTGAGCTTGCTCCTGTGGAGGACAGCCAGACAGTGTGAGTAAGGGAAGCACCTGGCAAGTGATTCATCCAAACCCCCACACGTGCCGCCCCCCCCCACCCCCCTTCCCCCCACCCCAGCCCCCACACACACACCCAGGGGCCTGGTGTTGCTGCAGTGAGGGTTATTAGCGAACGGGACGAGGTAGAGTAACCTCATCCCAGCTGAAACGCCAAGACCCTACCCTGCTCCAGAAAGAGCCTTGCAATCCTTCCTCCAGTTCTTATAGTTTATTCGGGGATTCAGACTTAGCGGCTCTGTTGAGGGGGGGTGGGGGGCAGGGGGGTGACCTCACTCTCTGGAAGGTGGAGCGCCTCCTTTGTGCGCTAAGCACACACAGATGGGGGAGTGCCCCGGGGGAGAGCAGGACCACACCGTCTGGCCAAACTTAAGACTCGGGCCAAAACCGAATCCAAACCCCCAACCCCCTGCGTGGACCAGCGATGGCTTTTCAAAGGGTAGAGCTGGGTCAGTACTCCGCCGGGAATCGCAGACTTCATCAGAAGGCCCGTAAAACAAAAACAATCCCGCAGTGTCAATAGTCATCGTGTTCTGTATACCCCTGCTTTTTAAGCAAACGTGAACTTGGCAGCACAGTTATATAACAGCAGAGGGCCAGAGTAAAACAAACCATGGAAAACAGGGGGTTATTATATAAGATGTACAGCGGGAAAAAAATGTCTTGTTTCCTCTTTATTTTCTCCCTTGGAATCTTCAGTTGTGTCTCTCAAACCAGTCTTCGGCCTGAACCTGTGTGTGTGGGGCAGTGGAGATATAAAGAGCAGGCATTGCTCCAAATCACTCAACCGACAACCCAGGATTTAGTGCTGTTCAGAGGATTCATATATTTAGCGCTTACTTACGAGAGCTGTTGATCTGAGGACATCTGTTGACTCGTAGGCAGGAACTGCAGTTGTAACCCAAGAAAACCCTGGGCCAACGTATATACAACATAGCCATGACCAGGCCAATTACCCCCCACTGTTGTGAGCTACCAAGTTTTAAGTAGCCAATGACTTGGTAGGGGATTGAACCTGTGAATATGGGACCTGAACTTGTGCTTATAGCTAGTGCCTGTATTGAAGTGTCTTATGTACTGTAAAACACATCTACAGTAAAGGCAAGGGGACGTGACCTTTACCGCAGATGTGTTTCACGGTGCGTAAGAGGTAACCTCTCTACAAAGGATGAAAAACAAACAAACGCACAAGAGAGGAAATGACTTAATGCGCTGTCCTCAGTACGCGTTTTTCAAAACCGCCCCTTGAAGTCTGCAGATGGAGGGTTCATTACTCCCTCTTATAATGGAAATGCCCCAGATACCCCACAGTTACTCAGAAAGTGCCTCTTTCATCCACGGCCCGGTAACAATGGAACAGGAAAAAACATTCTTCCCTTTCAACTTGTTCCCATTGTGCTGGTCCATTGTATCAGCGTCACCAAAATGAAAACGTCCAGAAAACCAAACGGGATTTCAGAATTTCCCCATGAGCTGGTGGAACTGGCCCGCTCTTTAACAGCGGACGTTCAAGCACATGTCAGTGACTCAGAATGCCTGTCCGGCTGTCCGTTTGTGAACCTGACTGGTCTTGGAACGCAGCTGGTTTTTTGCATTCCTGATTTTTCTAAAAAAAAAAAAGTAATCAGAACCACTGAAGCCATGACCTGTAATGATGACAAGCAACAACAAAAAAAATAATTAAATTCTGTGCAATGGAGCAGAAAATAAACTTCAATAACCCTGATTCTCCAGAAAAAAAGGAATTTTTTTTCTGGCATTCTATTTGGAGATCCATGCCAAATAATGCTGGTGTATGACAGCCAAAGCACTTTTTAACTCCTGCTTGCTAACCAACAGCAGATGCTGGATCTTGACATCAAGTATGTACAGTTAGAGGGCATCCCTCTGAGGCTACGGAGGGAACAACAGATAAACAAACTCAGTTATGCCTAAATAGGCAAAAGTTTCTAAATAGAATTGCACAGACAGTTTGCACCAAGTCTATTTTGAATAGCATAGCTGTCCCTTGTTTGACTGTTGTTTGTGTCTTTTTGGGGAGAATTGGGGGCACAGCAACACCGCAAATGTTGCTGCACACCCCATCTCCCTCCTGATCTGATTTTAAGGAAAGAAAGACTGACTTTGTGCATTGATTACGCAATCTGTTCCCTGAGGGGGGAAAGTGAGAAATGAGCTGATTTTAAAAAATTTGACTTGCATTGAAAATGTCTTGCTTTTGCTCTGCTGTGCATGGTGTGCAAGGACGTTTGGGGTACGGTCTGGGTTAAATGTCCAAATAACAGATTGTCAAAACCCTAACTCTCTCCTCTCTCCCCCCCCCTCCCCCCTCCCCCCTCCCCCAGGACTTCTTCCTCCAGCACTGCTGCTGTGGGGCGGCCAGCCTGGCCTTCCAGGAGCTGAAGAGACACTCCAGGAGCGAGTTCTACAACATAAGCGCCTCCAACGCCACGCTGTCCGACCTGTCCACCATCCCGGAGGTCACCAGGCATCCCGGGACCAGGCATCCCGGCAGCAGGACCGGAACGCCAGGTGTGTGCACAACGGATCAATCCCCCGCTCATCTGAAAACCTCCTCGCTAATTCATTCCGCTTAAACTTGCACTGATTCGGGTCAACAATGTTTGTCTCTAAGTCTGGATTAAGAATAAATGCCAAAGTTGTTCAATAGAGAGAGTATGGTGAGTTAGTCTATCAAACACGTTATTGTCACCCATGTTTTGGTGCCTGTGGTTACCCTAATTATTTGTCTTAAATACTACCTGCTACTAACTAACTTAAACTAAGGCTGAGCTGAATAACCCCAATCCTATTCCATCACCATGCCTGCATTTCAATATTAGGTATACACAAGCATGGGATACTATTCATTAATTGCTTTCCTTCATTTATGAAACTTCCATATTTAAATATCTCTGCTATCCCTCAGTCTCTGATAACAAAATTGTACCATGAGAGGTTGTTCAGGAGGGGCATTGTGCCCATTTGAACAGATTTGTTGACCCCACTTTAGGTCTACCATCACTCCAGCTACCCTAATACCACCCCTCTCCCCATTTTATCAAAACTGTATGCACTTTCTTGTAGTTATACAACAGCCATTTACATATCTGTGTGTATATGTATGTGTATATGTGAATGTACACATACACATGTTTGTGTGTGTGTGTGTATTTGCTTCTAAATGAACCTTAGTAACACACCAAGCTCACTTTCACACAAACATATTAATAATGCCCTCCGGAGAGCCTTAGGTGTTATTTCACCTCACTTTCACCTTTGGATTCACATTCTTCACACCAGGTAGTCCCACCAGTGGTCCCACTGCTCCCCCGTCATTCCCCCCCCCCAAACAAAACGCTTTCTCGCCCGCTTGTTTTCGAAAGCGGCTCGTGTTCTCCTCAGGTGGGTGGACCAGGGCAGCCGGTCCCGTGGGACGGAGAATATTACCTTAGCGAGAGGGGAATTCCTGGTATTCCGTTTATTGAAGCAACACGCAGCGTCCCACGGATTCAGGAATTCCTTGCCCCCTCAGATTGGCAGGAAACCGGAGCTGGAGGGAGGGAAGCGGCCGTCCTCGCGCTAAGATAACAGCAACTGGGGGGGGGGGGGGGGGGGGGGGGGGGGGGGGGGGGGGTGAAGGGGGTGGGGGGAATGGCACAAGGAGAGGGGGGGGAGGGGTAGACGAGTGCAGGAGGTGATTGAGGTCCCCCAGCTCCGGGTGATTCATATCGCTGCATAAATTCCCCCCCCCCCCCCCCCCCCCAAAAAAACAAAAAAAAACAAAAAAACGGGAATTTCCATATTTCCATGTGCTGGTCTTCGGAGGCTAACGAGATGCTATCTTCAACTTTTGGGCATTTCAGAGGGGGAGAACGGATGCCACCCCGTTGTCCCGCTGTGGAGGAAAGGCTTGAATCGGAGGAGCTACACGGAGGGGGAGGCGCGGTACCTCAGCGACAGCACGGAGGCGCTCTCCGTTCCGCACAGGAGGGTGAGTAACACACCTCCCCCCCCAGGCTACACTACACTACACCCCTGATAAGCCAGAGCACACACAGGGCCAAAAACAGATACTCCCAAGAACATCCACTTCCAGTTCCCAAAACAGATACCACTTTTAATTTTCTTACAAGAGCAAAAACATTGGAGCGGCCATGGCTTGTGAGTGAACCAATTCTAATGATCGACAAGAAAATATTAGCCCATATTCCATTACAATGTGGTGCAGTAAATCTACATCATTTGAATTATTCGACATAATTTGTTAAGTTTAGCAAGAGTGATGTACGGCATATCTCCTACAAGAACTAATTTGGAACTCCACTGGAAAAGGCTATATTTCCCAGAATCCACTCAGTGATGTCTCTCTTCAGGCTGTTGAATGATGGAATTTGTCACTTTTTTCTTGGGTTTCTGCAGCTGAGTGAGAACTACACGTGGGGCAGAGTGAAGGAGCTGGTGAAGAAGACCAGGCTGAAGAACCAGAGCAGGCTGGGCCTGACGTCCAACTCCCTCAAGAGGTCCTGTCCCCAGCTCTACCGGTAAGTTCCTCAGTCAATTATAGCAGTCGTATTCCTCATGAAGCCCCGCCCCCCAGCTCTACTGGAACACACTCCCAACCAATACAACACTCTCATTCCCCCAGGGAATTTAAACATCACATTTCAGGGTATTTTCTTGGCTGAGAAAACAGTACGCTCTCAATACATTGTTGTAATGTTGTTTGTCTTCAACGAGCACAACAAATAAATAAAACAGGGCACCACATAGATAAGAGCAATTTTTCTGTGCAGCTGAGACATTGCACTTGGACACCATTGGAAGGGGGAGATTTCTTCGGTGAAGGGTTTTTTTGGAATTACGTGGGCAGCGCGTACCCGAATCCAAGCGGACGGGCCGCCTCTCCCATTGTTTGAGGTTTTTGGGAGTGGGTGGAATCCTGTGGGAGTCGAGGGGCTGATCGCAGAAACAGCCATCCCTCAATCCTCCGCCTCTCTAGGACCGCTGAGATACGGCCTCGCCTTCTCGCGCGGGGAGAGCTTGGCTGGAGGCCCAGAGAGGGATAGCGAAGGGGGCTGTTGTGTCAGCTTGGGAGGGGTTCGGGAGAGTTCCTGAGGATTGCTTTAGAGCAATCAGCGCAGATATGGCAGCTATGCGGGGCTCTCTGTCGAAGGAAGAGCCCCTCCCTCCCCAAGAGAGAACAGCGGGGGAGGAAATCCTCAGAGACCTTTCGGCGAGCTCGTCGTGCCGCTCCACATTTTTCACCTCCCTTCCCTCGCCCCGACTCGACAGGTTACTGTATGGATCTTTTGTTTGGCTTGAGCTTAGGCAACGTCATCATCATCATTCAAAGAAGGGGGAATTTGCGGCTGTGCTCGATAGCGCTGAGCTAAGCTCCCTGCCCTGAGATGTGGCCACACCCCTTTTTTTTTTTTTTGGACGGCAAAAACCCCCCAGCGCTGTCCATGATCTCTGATCAAGCTCTCGGACGGGAACACATTGACTTTGTTTACAGTAGGCAGGAATGCGAACCAAGCCCCGTTTTACACATCCGTGGGACACTCTGCAGTCCAGAACACTCAGCACCGAAGGGAACAGGTGCATGCCTCACTGACAACAACTCATGTCCCCGTGGCCACCCAGCCTTTCCTTGCAGAGATGAAGTACGGCGGTCGTCCAAGAAATAATGTTAGCCTGTCGAGCAATGAGATCCGCTCCGCACAGTTCATGAGTTCCGTGAGATCCGCTCCATACAGTTCATGAGTTCATGCCTACCTCTGCTCTTTATTTCATTATTTATTCAACAATATTTTACTTTATCAGACATTTTGATAAGGTCATGATTCATGACTAATCCATGTAGACATGTTTTTCTGGATGTACCATTGGAGCCACTTGGAAGCCCAGTTACATTTTAGTTTAGTGATCCTTAACACAGAACTACATGGGCCTCAAATGCCACCACAAGTTCAAAAACAAAAAGCAGGGTCCATAGGTCACATATTAATGGCAATTACTGTCAATATTTCATATTGTTTGCAGAATTTCAATTCTGTTTCATTTCTCTACAGCATACTTTGCACAGAGGTGTCCATTTGCATTCTCCCTGCCCCCTCTCATAAACAGCCAATCAGATCTCTCTCTCTCTCTTCCACAGGCCTGACCTGGGACCAGTGGACCTGCCCAAGAGAGACAGGAACTCCATGATAGCGCTGGGCCACCAAACCAAAGCCGAATTCAGTTGGCCTCAGTAGCCCCTAAACAGGTGAGTTACACCACATGACCACAACTCTCATTATGTCTGTGAGGCATGGTGGTGTGAAGGTGTTGTCATGGGCTGTGAATCCTGAGCTAGAGGGTTCACACCCCTTGAGCAAGGTACTTAACCTGTGTTGCTTCAGTATATATCCAGCTGTATCAATGGATACAATGTAAATGCTATGTAAAGAAAAGTTGTGTGAGTCACTCTGGATAAGAGCGTCTGCTAAATGTCTGTAATGTAATGTAATGTAATGTAACACCTGCTTCACTCAGATCCTCTTTGTAGCTGTTTATTATGCGTTATGATGCTCCCTATGCCACAGTGACTTTCAAAACGTCAGAGTGAAAGATTCACATTTTCAGCTTTGCAAAAATGTTCTTCATTTAGAGCAATCGGGAAAATGAAAGGAAGGCCAAGTAATACATTTTGGAAAGTATTCCAAGCGACATGAAGGATATTAAGCCACTGTTTGAGATGCAAATAAATAAAGCATAACTCTACAAGTATTACATCACATAATATTATATCGCAGTATTATCACTGGCAGTACATTAATGTATCCAACATAGTGTTAAGGGGGGTCATTACTGAGAGCATATATGACAGCTATTGCACATTTGAGACCCTTCTATATTGACCCTAATTGAGCAACCTTAGCACCCCCAGAAATTTAATTTTTCTGCACTTTCAGTTTCCTCCATTCTGAGAGAACCATCTCCTGCACCTAAAATGGATGTGGTTTTTCTATCTTTATTGCCTTTTTCATATACATAAATTCTCTTTATTATTATATACATGTATAAATTATCCAAGAAAGCGGACTTTCGCAGCAAAAGGGTGTGAGCAGTTATAAGACTATAAGACAGCTATAAAAACTGATAAGAGCCATTCTTATCTTACTCCTAGATTTACCTTTTTTTTCCTTCGAAAAATATACTGCTTGACCTTTATATTCCCCATCAGACAACGAAACAAAGTGCAGCATTATCCTTTAATCGACTCGTGGAAGCAGTAACTCGCAGCCGGAGCGATGCACCGCACGCTGCGCTTTGAACCAGTGTTTACCTTAGCCGCGAGGAGCGGATTTATAGTCGCGGGGTCGTGTTTTAAAGGTCTGGGGAAATAAAGCGGTGATACGATTTGGGCGAAGCTCATAACCTCTGCCTTATTTTTTTTTCTCAGTCGCACGCAGAGCGGATGGGCCGCGAGGGAGAGAAGGCAGTCCAGAAGACACGGGCCAAGTCAAGTCGTACGGAGGAAGGAAAGAAAAGAAAGGACGGAATGTGGGAACGATGGGAAAGCGTGTAAAGTAACACGTTTTAGAGAGTGAAAAAATATGTAAAGTCTACGAAGAAGAGTTACCTTAAAGCCAAGCACGAAGAGGGAAGGGGGGCTTTTAAAAACGAAGACCAGTTCATCAGAGGTTTTATTGTTTTATATAAACAGGGAAATTATGATGGTTTATTCCAAATGTAGAAGGTATACATACATGTATTACAGTTTTTTTTTTTTAATGACTTCTTGTTTCTAAACTTCAACCAGTATTTCCGGACACCCTGTATCGCACCACAGCAACATCCAGTCCTCAATATCGAGTTCATGTTTTTTTAAAAAGATTTTTATTCAAACTGCTGTGTTGTGTTATACAAATATAAAATAAGCCATAGAGCACACGATCTCTTTTACGTCTGAGCCATTTATTTTTTATATAGTCATACTTACAGCCGTGTGTATATAGTGTGAATGTGTTGAGGCATAATCTGAGTGGAGTCCTCTTCAAAACTCTCACGTCCAGTTTATGATATGCATGCACTTACCCTCTCAGTTGTCATTTCCTAAACACCGTCTGGCTTTGGTAAAACAAAACGACTATGGGTCCACTACATCCTACCACATTTGTTGGTAATTAGAGAGGCATGTGGATCTGATTCTATATTGTTCTTTAAGAAGCTTCCATACCACTATTTGGATCATGCACTTTATTCTGTGGATCTTTTTTTTTTTTTAAAACATCTGGGAGCATATTATTTCTGCAATCTGATGTTCTGATTATAAGATCAATGAGCTTTCCTTCTCAAATTCTGTCTGGCTCGGTTACACACTCATCTTTTGGATCGACTGCAAAAAAAAAAAACAGTAATAAATGTGTGTCCTACAAAACAAATGTAAAATCACACCAATGTATGATATGCTAATATGTGCATCCTTTATAAACGTATCATTTTTTATAAATTTGTATTTGGAGAATGAAAAGCCTGTCTGTTTAAGTGTACTGTCTCTTCAGAGTGATGCAAATCTGCTTTCCCAAATGTTTTTTTCTTTTTTTTTGCCATTTTCCAGTTTGATACAAACATACATTCACACCAGCATGAAACGAGGCAAGGAAAAAAACACAAAGCTCCTTCATCACAGGAAACTTAAAGAACGGAAACTGAGATCACATGTTTACGCCTTTGCCTCTTTAAGAATCGTGGTCACCTTTCTGGGACAAATACCCTTAATGTGACCTTCTAGTCTCAAACGCAATACATTTTTTTCTGAAACGGTTTTGGTTTACAATTGAAGTGAAGCTAGTAGAAGGGGATTTTTTATTTCAAGAATGAGAGGTGACAGTGCTTAAGAATGTATAAAACTCCAATTCAAACTATGAAACTGGTAATGACTGAGAACAGAGCAAAGGCCATGGCCTGTTGCATTCAGACAAACCCACTTGTCAACCTCATATTTTTTGCGGGATTTGGTTTCGCAGGTCTACATCTGCAGTTCAAAAAGTGCATTTTTATTTTAATGTTTTAAAAAGCGGAAGCCACATCACATTCAGAGGGACTGCAGATGTTCAAAGTTGGTCCCAAATGGCTACCACTATCATTACTGCCTCCTGTCCCTTTAAGCATATCTTGAAGTTGGACAGGAGTCATCCATCCAGATAAGATTTTTTTCTTAAAATCATTTACACCCTAAAAGGCATTCCTCTCAGCAGTCTGAGTCGAAGATTAGCATCAGAATGGTTTACATGTTGGCTCGCCACAGGAAGTGCATTAAGTTCCGCTAAATCCTGTTTAATCAAGCGTGAAATAATCCCTGTTTGCTTGAGCACAATATTGGAAACCAGCCTCGTTTAAGCTGTCAATACAACGGCCAGAGAAAATGACTTAGTTATTAGATAACATGGAAGAAGAATGTCTTCATTTGCATAGGCTACATTTGCCAAATAATTCTGCTTTTTCTTTTGTCTGGAAAACTCAGTTTACATATTTCAGGTACAATGTAATTTAATGAACTGAACCTTTAGTAATATACAGCATTATGATTTGAAACCATCATTTAGAATAGAGGGAGTATATATTGACATTGTCTCCCAAACACTCAAAAACAAAATTACGTTCAGAAAATTTTGAGCATTTCTCCAGCGTGAGTTTTATTTAAGATATGTGGCATCAGCGGGAGAAATGCTGGGTGCATTATGGAAATAATGAAACCAAAGAAATGGTTTGCGGGGCACAGCAGGCTAAATGCTCTAAGAGGAGATTTTGACTGTTATCCAGACTTCACTTTGTCACTGCTTTTTTTTTTTTTTTTGTCTTGTGTAATGACTTGAGTTTAATTACGGGCCAATACTAAAAGTTGCCTAGGAGCTAAATCTCCTCAAATGCATTCGACGAATTATGCCAGTCTCAATAACCCAGCAGCGAGAACCCTGGTACAGTAGTCTAGGATATAGTGAATGAGTACATACCATTATCCAGGGCTGATGGAGCCATCAGCGAACGCTGCAGAAATGCACTTTGAGCCTTAAGCCCTGTTAATCAAGGCTTGGATAGCAAGGCCGTAGGGTTACACGCCCTTGTGTAATATTTCGCACCATACCATATCAAGAACCGAGAGAAAGGGTAAATGAGAATGAAAGTGAACAGAGATCATTTTTAAACTGTAAAATTGTATCCCTTATATACGAAGCAGGTATGTATTGTTAGCCTGAGTGCATTGTAACACTAAGTTTAAAAGACATAAATCATACTGCATATTGTCATATTACATTCATATTGTATATTTATCTGTGGCATCTGAGTTTTTTTTTTCTTTTTTGTCCAGTTGAAGGATGAACAAGCAACTGTCCTGTTTTTTTACGCAATGTACACTCGAGCTAAAGAATGGAACATTACTATGTGCATATCACTACTCCAGAATTATTTTTCAAAAATAAAGTAGAAATATTTCTAAACTGCATCTGCTCTCGCATATTTTGCAAATCCTGCTTTTGAAGCACGTCTTCAACATCCATGCTAAAGATGACACAACAGGACCAAGGGCACTGTGTGGCCGAGTAGTGATCCGATAGCAGTCACCCAGGGAGGGAGGGTTTACGTTACGATCTCATTGTGCAAATGTGACTTCTACAGTCAGTCAAACGGCAGTTATTTCGCCTCTGCCAGGTGTGAACTAAGATTAAATCTCACGTGCAATGACTGTGCATATTGCAGATGGTGGGCCGCTGAGTGACTAGAATTGGCCCCATTCAGAATGCAACTCAGAAGCAGCTCTACTTGAATGCTTTTTTCCCCACACTTGTCAATTCCAGCTGCATTTCTGCTTCAGATGACACTTCCATGTGCGTATGTACATTTTTACATAATTTCATCTCAGTCAAATTCAGCGTCGGTACGTATAGTACGTACGTGGAAAAAAATGGCTTCTTCGACTGTGGAGAAAGCATCAAGTTGTAAGGGGGGGGGGGGGGGGGGGGACGAAGAGGAGTGCAAGCTGCTCTCAAATATATTGGGGAGTCATGAATAACGTACGTAAACAGCACTCTGTGACCTCAACCTGATGGTCCAGGGGAGACATATTTCTGCTCACACAGTGGTTCACATTTTGCAGCTGTCAGTGACTTCTATCTTCGATGTTTACCACCAACCTGCTGCAGTCCAATGAGGTGAAGCTAAACAACACTGGGTCTGAAATCACTGAGCTGCTTCTGGAGTTCACCTGTACGACCCTAATTTCCCTCAAAAGGGCAGTAATGGTGAAACCTTACTGGATGCTGCTAATCAGGGATGCCTAGGGATGGGCGGAAGTGTAGTAGATAGAGGGTAAGGAGCTGGGCTTGTAACCTAAAGGTCACAGGTTCGATTCCCAGGTAGGATACTGCCGTTGTACCCTTGAGCAAGGTACTTAACCTGCATTGCTTCAGCATAGATCCAGCTGTATAAATGGATACAATGTAAATGCTATGTAAAAAGCTGTGGAATTCGCTCTGCTAAATGCCTGTAATGTAACGGATGATTGTACTGGCAGTTCCTAGACCAGGGGTGCACAACTCTGGTCCTGAAGGGCCAGTCTGCTTGCTGACTTTTTGTTCCAACCAATTATCTCAGGTCTACCTTTGACAGCTCAAGCACATGCTGGTTCACTCCTGTAGGTGAACACAGTAAAACCCTTTGGGATACACTTGCAGTCAACAGCTGCAAATGTTTGCTCATAGAAATGCCAGATCGAGATATAATTCAGCTAACTAAATAAGAGCAGAAGCTGGAACAAATCCTGAAATGGATCAGTGGTTTAAAAAGCAACATTCTCCATTAAGGATGCTTAAAATGACCTACTCCCCAAAATTACTCTCCATCACCCCAAGACTTGGAACATTCTCCCGGGAACCCCTCTATATAGGGACTTGGAACGTGCCATGTCTGGTTCCGCAGTTCGGGGTCTAAAGCAGAAGGACGATGTGAATAATAAGTGCAGCAGAGAAAGAGATGTAGCTGAGCTGACAAACAATCACATGACGCGTTTACATATATCCCCAATAAATAAAAATGTGGAGGGAAAACTGCTATCACGTCAAAAAAATATATGTACATAAGTGTGCTAACGCTGTACGCTATTGCTCATGTTATTGTCGGTAGGCCTGCCACTACCTGAAGTGTACCGTGCCGGCCAAGTGGTGCCTTGAACGTTTAATTCTCAGTACTCATTCTAGTTGTTTGTCTCTTGAAGTTTTTTCAACAGTTTCAACCAGATTCTTACTCCTTCAATTGCTCTAGACTCACAGCCTCTTCGGCTACTGTAGGAGTCTTACAGACGGGTCCAATAACAGCCCTGTGGACATTTTAGCCCGGCTAGCGAGAGACGTGGCGCACAGGCCTAGGCTAACCGGCTTCAGGAAGAGAAACGAAACCGTGTGAAAAGCAAAACTGCGGCGTACAGGACAGATGACGACCAGTCTTAATGACAAATAAGACAACATGACCCTGAAAAGCAGTACTTCTTTTTAATCAAAGGGAGACGACAGCATCGACGGAGTGTTTGAACCAGCCGTAAGTATTCCTTCCACTAAATGCAATTTGTTGTTGTAAAAACTATATGAGAGCGAGGCATATTTTGAAAATAATGAATGGAGATTAATGGGGATTTAAGCGAATATTTAATTATTCGTTATTGTCATTTATCCTTGACTGCTACAACATTTGGATAGTTCATTTAAAACTGTTACTTGTTACTGTAAACAGTATCACTTCATGATAAATATTACATCCATTGGTCACTCTGCTTACTAACATCTTTTGTTTAGTTGGGCTGGTTTCAAAAAAACTTTGAGCTCTGGACAGTGGTGTTGTAGCCTAGTTAACACATTTGGTTTGTAATTATTGGGCTAGGGGTCTGCGTGAACTGGACTTGATGTGCATGGCTATGGACAACTGATACTTTATGAGAATTGTGTGTTTTGTGGTTGTTCCAATGACCTTCGGTGTGCACTTATTGTACATTGCCTTGGACAAAAGGATCCGCCAAATAAAATGTAATACAGGAGTAATGTGGGAGCACAGTGTAAAAACCTTTTTAAATTATTGTGAATATTTTTTTCTATAATTGCTTTGGTCTAGTCTATATCATATTTAAAAGTCATTATTTAGGTCTGTGTATCATGTGGATTTTTTTTTTCCAGCTGTAAAAATGCATGGGTTTATTTTTGCCTTTGTGCTAAAGCATGAATATTGTCCATGTCAAATAAACGTAGCGATAAACAAATAGATAGATGCTTGGTAGAAACCCCCCAAGCGGGCAGTCACACTCTTTGGTCCTGCTCTGTGGTCTAAGAGGCCACCCACAACTCTACACATCACTGGACTTGTGTGGCTAGACGCTTTGTACAGATGGCAGCAGAGTCCACGGGGGTTCCTGGAGAGCAGCTCAGGACTAAACATAGACTCAGGAATGCATGCAGGATTCACGGGTCCAGACATAGGAAAGGCACGCCAAAATCTCCAAAATCACAGAATTAATCATGAATTAATAAAAAAAAAATCCTAGCCCCATGTAAACGTTTCCTGCTTCTAGAATGTGCAACGTCCAAGCCACTTTACCTTTGCGCAGAATCGATGAATCAACCTTTGTTTAATTCTTTGAAGACACGTTGAGGGAACGAGCCCTTGTTTTACAAACGTGAAGAAGCTACGGAATACATTAAAACATACAACAGTAATAAAAACTGTAAAAATTATTTTTAAATAAAATAATAAATTAAACAGTGTTATTACCATTTTGTTATTTCTAACAATAATTACATATCAAAGAAATGGCTTAATAAAAGTTCACAATGGACAATTAAATTGAGAAATAAAAATAATTTATGAAAGCCGTTACACTCAATTGTGACTAAGGATGAGACTTTAAATGACAAAGTGTTTAAACGGAGTGAAGTTTCAGTTCCTTATGCAATATGAAATTATGTTCCTTATGAAGTATTCAATCAGTTATTTCTGATGATGTTTTGATGTTTGGTCAACCATGTGATCTTTAGTGACACCTTCTGGGAAGAAGTGGTATCACACCATTGCAGGTGTTGGAATCAGGGCATCGTAACCTTAACCAGGTACTTCTTTAAACCTTGGCCTCGATCCACATGACACCCCTCAACCCCTTATTTCCTACTCTATAACAGCCAAGGATGCATAATAGATGTTTATCAGATGCAGAATGGTAGTGAATTATTTTACATGAATAGCAAAGTAAATTGCATTCAAACAATTAACTGGAAGCACTGCTCTGGTACACCTGCCATAACCTGTCACAACATTGTATTACAGCTTGCAAACAGATATAACAATCATAATATGTGGCGTGAGAATTTATTTTGAAATGTCTCTTGTAAAATTCATTGCAATACTTGCATTATGGTGCTGTTTTTTTACATTTGCCCTGAGCAGTATGACTGTTTACGACAGATGTTGGACAGGTCTTGGCTGTGTTGTATAGGCTGTATTGGGCACAGTTCCAAGTACTGCAAGTTATTTGGAACACATAGGTTATGTAAGCATAAGAACATAAACATAAAACAAAGCCTGCTGCGATTGTCAAAAGTATGTTTCAGGCTAAAACTATCTTGTTTTATTATCATGAGTATCAGTACCCTTCAGTTTCTCAGTCATTATTGTACATTGAAATGCTGGACACACGGAAGAGGACATGTTTGTTTTTTTTTAAAAACCTGCGGTTGTGCCTTTGCTTCACGCGGTCCATAGTCCGAGGGGTCGGTTAGGAGGCTAGCAGAACGCGCTCGCCGCCCCCCCGTCTTCAGCACAATGAGCCCATTAAACATGTCACAGGAGCCCAGCGCCTGCATCTGGAGATAAAAAATGAAAAAAAAAAACGGCCAGGATCTCTGCGCTCCGGGGTTGACATACGGGGGGGGGGGGGGCATTGTTCTGATGGGTGATTTACAGCCGGGCCCCTCAGGACCCGGGTCCAGTTGGGTCGCAGTGCGGCCAGTTTTCTGGACCCGCCTTCGTAACCGCCGGCAGTTGGGAAATCGGGGGAGAAGCGGGAGATGGATGACTTGAGCGGGGGGGGGGGATGGGGGGGTGGACGCTGGCTGGGGGGGGGGGGATAAGGGGCCCAGGTGTGGTGCTTTCCTGATCGTGTGCCAGAGTCTCTCACTTACAGGGCCCCTCCAGGGGGGACGGTGTCACTGAGGACTCGACAGGCGTCTACAGGAAGTGCGCAATCAGTGATTGATTTTTCACAAAGACGGAACGAAATGTGAGAACATTTTTTTCTTCCTCGACCTGTACGTACGCTGAGGTGACCTTAATGTGAACGGGAAGTATGCAGCAAGGAATCATTTTTTTCTTCCCCCCCAAAAAAAACAACAGAACACAATGTGCAAGGAGTTGTTTGCTTTTACTTGTGCAAAATAAGTTCCCCTCTGGACAAAGCTGATCTTGAGACCGCTATTAATTATTGACTGTCATCCCTGTCATTAGTCATATAAATGCGCAGAACTGTTTGTATGGGGAACACACAGAACCGCTGGCATCATTGCGGATGTTAGGCTGGACATTTGAAGTCCGGTTTTTCAAGAAAGCAGTCGAGTGCAGTCGTAGCCCTGAGGCTCCCTGTGGACCTCCAGGAGCGGGGTGTTTTGGTCCTGACCATAGAGTGAGGACTATAGAGCGGGTCCAGAAGTACCATAAAAGAAGAAAAACCATTAGACTCACGTAGGAGACCCTCAGATACGGGCTGGGGTGGCTGCCAGCCGGGTAAAGAAAATGATGAAGAGGAGAGGTGGAAGAAGAGTGCCAGAAGAAGCAGTGACAGGAAAGCAGCGCAGTTTATATTTATGGTTTGCCAGTGTGGATTCAGGGTAGTAAGAATTTAATCTTCTCTTGAACTGCAGTTATAGAACTTTCACCATATGAACAATGCTACATTTTGTGAACTGGTTTTAATCAGTATTTACTCCCATGTATTACCCAGTCAGAATAGAGATACGCCATTCACTCCATCTATTACCCAGTTAGAATGAAGAAGTGCCATTTGCTCCGTGTATTACCCAATCAGAATAAAGATAAGCCATTCACTCTATGTATTACCCAATCAGAATAGACATGCCATTCTCTGTATCTATTACCTATATTAGGGTAGCATAGTGTGAGCCCTCACATGCACCTGCTTGATTCCTCCTAATTTCTGTATACTTGGCTTTGTGTAAAAATCCTGTGTCCCATAGGATTAAAGCAGTCCTTACATTACATTACAGGCATTTAGCAGACGCTCTTATCCAGAGCGACTTACACAACATAGCATTTACATTGCATCCATTTATACAGCTGGATATATAACTGAAGCAATGCAGGTTAAGTACTTTGCCCAAGGGTACAACGGCAGTGTCCTACCCGGGAATCAAACTTGCAACCTTGAGGTTACAAGACCAGTTCCTTACCCATTATACTACCCTGTCACCCAGTCCTCCGTGCAGGGTTATTATCCCTCCCTGCCGGATCCAGACGGATCTTTCCTGTGCTGTTCAGGAAGCCTCTAGTCCCCGTGCGTCCGATGATAAGCCGGGGCAGGCTTTCGTAAGAGGAGCGAGGCTCTGGGATGCCTTCGTCAGCCTTGGCCGGCGGTCACAACTTGGGACGACCGCTTACTGGCAGCCTGGAGCTCGACCTTGACCATGACCTTGAGGTCTGCTTCCTTCCTGTACTCTACCTGGCAGGCTGTTTTTGGGCAGAAGGGGTACCGGGAGCAAACGGTCACAGGAAGTCGGCTGCAGCTACTGCTGAGGCTCAGTGATCACAAAACCTGCAATAGCAGACACTTACTATTCATAAGGGAAATGACATACAGATATTGGTGTGCCATAAATTATTGACTAATAAATATTTTTAAAGCTGCACACAAACATTGTTGGTTTTTTTTTTTTTCAGAATTGCTTTCAGATACCTGTTCCAATTCATTTAATGTAAAAAAATAATTGGCTGTAAGGTTGAATTGATGTATGTAGATTTGCAATAAGTTGATTATATGGGCATTTCATTATGTATTAACGTACATTTAAATGATCTGTTAATCATTAAGAGCGCTCGTTTCCATCGTGAGAGGGCATTCTGTGTTCCTTTCCCTCATCATATTTGCTCTAGAAACGGCATCCCGACTTCAATTCAATGTAAATGTAAATCTTTCAAGTCATATGACAAGCGCTTGGTGGATTCCATTCATTGTTGAAAACGTTTAGGGGGGTAAGAGTATTTAGCTGGAATAACAGCATATCATTATGCACTAGCACCTCCTGCTGGTGAGTTGGGTGCCTGCAAGTCTGCCTGTTAAACTGTGTTAAGAACATGTCTTCCTATGACACTTCTCAGTGTGAACCAAAGTTGTGTGGATTTTTTTTTTTTTTTGCTGTAAAAAGCAGGGTTGGTCAATACCAATGGAATTCATTCTGTTTGCAAAATTGAAAAATGCTCATAATATTCTATGAGGAATTCACAAATTGAATTAGAATTGACTCCAACCCTGGTTAAAAGTATGTATACCGGTTTTCTTTATGTTGTGTGTATATCCCATGAATTACCACAAGAGGGTGTCCTCACTCCATTAAACAGGGGGACTGAGTGACTGTTCTTTAAAGGTAATCTTGTTTATAGGTACATTTCTGCTTGTAACCACATCTAGGAGTGATGTTGAGTAGGAAAATGTAAGTAAAATACATATATACTGTAAAAATATTATACATCAAATGAAAAATAACAAAATTCACATTATTTGAAAGGGGCATATAAAAAATATTTTCTGAAAGTATTCATAAAATACCTTGATACAGAAAATAGTTTACACTCGTATATCAAAATACTTTAAATGTTTATGCTGACATTATTTCTATGACTGTGGGAGTACCACCAGTAGATAAAAGCCAAAAAAAAACGTAATCACCTGGGTCCACTTTAGTAAAAGCTTTGGTTCTTTTATTATAAATACAAAATATTAACAATTAAAGACATGATGTTGATGAACATCTCATATTTACAAAAGCACGGCCTAATGCTACAGTAATTTGGAGAATTTCTCCAGTACCTTAACACTGTATCATAATATTGTTCCTTTCTCATGTAAATTCAGTGTAAACCAATCAGTATAGGCGTTTAAGGGAATTCAATGACAGTTCAAAAGGCCAAGTTGAGATTGTAAGGCCACTGAAAATCTTCCATTGAGATGAGAACGTGCAAGAGCGTTTATTATTAATAAAGTATTATTCAGGATTAGATTCCATGGTCTAGAAGTCCCATTACCCAGATCCCAATCCACTTCCTTATAATTTTGATCATCCGGGGGAATAGGAGAAAAAAGGGTTAGGCTCCAGAAGTGGTTGGTAAGTGGTTTTGATTTGTTTGAATCTGTAACACGTACTGTTTTGGTGCATTGGGGTGAGTGCTGGAGCTCACACGTTGTACATGAGAACACAAGAGAGCATGATAACCTGAGCATGCTATTCAGTCCACCATGGGTTGTCCTTTTTCCTGCAGTCTAGAGAGTACCCAGATAATGATTAGCCGTTCAGTGCATTCCCTACTACATGTAGAAAAGTCCAAAATTGATCTTACTGAAAAGCCTGAAATTTCTATTATGCACATCTAATTAATTATTAAAACTGCTGTACATGGTAGTGGTTTCTGAAGAGCCAAGTGTTCCAGGTCTGGATAAGAAGATCAGTCCGCATAATAAACAGGTAATATGCCAAATTTAAAATCAACCAGAGGTTCAGATTCAGCTTTGAACATAGATTAACAGATATATGACAGCTAGCTTTGATTGTTACAAAAAATAGTCACACTATATTGCTAAACATGAAGCATATGCACATGTACGCCTGCATCCAAGAATAAAATATTCACTGAATTCAAGGAATTATGCCAACAAGGAAATAAAGCCATTGCAATAATATAACATTAAAAAAATATGAACACCAATAAGTGCCAGTGGCGGGTTCTGGGCCACACATATGCTAAAGAAGTCAATGACTTCTGTGCACATATAAATGTGTGCCCATATGTTAAAGAATACAAATGCATTTGAGGAAGAACTCTCTTTTTTGATCTGGATGCAGTTATAGATGCATTTGCGTCAGAGTTACAGAGCTGAGACCATATGAAATGACAAACGACACGGATGCAGAAATGTTCCGATGCTGCTGATGCAGGGCCTGAGATTCAGGGATGCGGTAACTATGCTGCAGTAACTGTGCTGATACAGATTCATGCGGTTACTATGCCGATACAGATTAATGTGGTAACTATGCTGCAGTAACTACGCCGATACAGATTAATGCGGTAACTATGCTGCAGTAACTATGCCGATACAGATTAATGCGGTAACTATGCTGCAGTAACTATGCCGATACAGATTAATGCAGTAACCATGCCGATACAGATTAATACTTACCCTCTGTGTCCTGAGGCTAGGTATTTTGATACAAACATATTGTGTGAAAGCTTTCACTAAGAGGGTCGTCCCTGTCACTGTGGTGCTTGGAGTGATATTCTGTTACCCTGTTCCCCATCACTCCCACTTCTGCTCCGAACGAAAGGTCAGTATCTGCCTTATGAAAAGACGTCTTCTCAAATCCTTGTGTGTTGACCTCCCAGACACAGTTTAGGTCTCTCATTGGCTCATCCATGTTGGTTGATAGTTGTCCTCATCCAATGAGATGTTGCTGAGAGAAGTGCTGGATTGGAAGGTAAAAGCTCCTTCTTGGGGTCGGACTGTATGTGTGTGTCCAGGGGTCTCAGAAGTCCTTATCCCAGCCAGACAGTTCATCTGGGGGTTCCTCTGCTTCAGGGGGGAATATATCAAAATGGCTGTGGTCCAATGGGCCCTTCAGCTAGAAAGAACACCACAGCCGACTTGAAGTTAAAAAGCTAGCTAAATAAGTTATTCATATAATAAAATAAAACATTCCTTGAAATAATACGTGCTCACGTTTAGATTTGATAGTATGAACAGAGGAAAAATAGTTTTTGTAATTATATTAAACTTGATATGGTTTTATGTTTGTATATGTAGTTTCGCTGATAAGATCATTGTTGAAACATAAAGAGATAAAGCAAGCTTATGTAGCTTACTGTCACTGCATAACTGATACGGAAGCTCCTGATGCCCTGTCCCTTCTTAACATGAACATGGCATCTATCGTTACTCATAACAATTAACATTAACTGTCTCATAAACAATTTTTCATATTCATGAATTATGAATGGCATGAACACCGCTAATGAAGCTACCATCAAGTGTCTCTGCACGTAGTTACCCAGTTAATATATCTGTTTAACTGAACTTGAGTTCCACTTATCTTTATGTGATATGGGGTGTTTCTGTTCCAGGAGCTGGGTAAGAAATACTCTCTATGCAGAATGAAAATACTTCACCTCTCTCTTTAGAGGGGATGTCAGCTTCTGGCGTCTCAGTCCTTCCCAGTTGAATCCCTGGAACCACCTAGATAAATGGTAAATGGTAAATGGACTGCATTTATATAGCGCTTTACAATTGATGCCTGTCATTCGCCAGAGCAGTTAGGGGTTAGGTGTCTTGCTCAAGGACACTTCGACACGCCCAGAGCAGGGTTTGAACCGGCAACCCTCCGACTGCCAGACAATCGGTCTTACCTCCTGAGCTATGTCGCCCCATAAGGCAAAGAAAGCATCAGGACCCCGGTCTTTAGCCCTGACCCCAACCCGTCAAAGTGCAACATCCCCCTGTGACCTCAGTCAACCTCCTGAGCGCTATTTAACCACAACTGAGCTGGCTACAAATTAAAAATGGCAAACTGCAAAAACCCTTAACTACTGCGCATGACTGGAAGGAGACAGCACTGTGTGTATTTAGCAATGGACGCTAACACGTGTGCCATTAGTTTAAAAGCAGTGTCTTTAGCGAGAGACAAACAGGGGTGTTGAAAAAAACAGAGCGCTTTCGCGCCGTTAAGTGACCTGAAAGCGGACGACGGGAAGCGTCCTTGTCTCGGAAACATCCGGTTTTTCCACTGTTGTGTCTGCGTATTGTTCGGTGATGAGGACGGTGTGTTTGTAGCCTTCTCTCTGTTTTGTATTCTGCCCATTAAACCCTCTCAACACGTCCTGTCTCATCCCTCCTCTGCCATTTCAATTCAATTTCATTCAGAGGAAACATCACAGCTGCTGTGTTGCGTACAAAGCCCTTTAATACAACCAGTGTGCCATTGTTTCTTAGATTTCAAAACCCACATTAAACTGAACGAAACACCCTATGCACATGGTCAGGAGCTGACCATGAAAACAAAAAAAACATTTCATTTATTTTCACTCAGCAGGCCAGCTAACATTAGGTCATTTACCAATTGATAAATGATTAAAAATGCATATGCCTCCTGTTTTTTTTTTTGTTGCTACAGTTAAGAGTAGCCAAAAGTTCCTTAAATACAGCTGTATAGCAGCTTGTAGTGGGTGTTGGATGTAGGTGTGGACAGAAATCCGTTTCTGGGGATCTATTGATTGGGGGGTCCTCAGTCACAGGCGTGTGCATTTTAGGAGGCCTTGAGGTAAGAGTTTGGGGAGCCATGGCGCTTGGCTGTTTGGGTAATGCGGGACATTACTTGTGCTTCTTGATGTCGATGATCCCGTTCTTCTTGTTCCCCAGCCTCTCTGCTGGGTTGAGCCTGTGTGTGGGAGCAGAGAAACGCGTCAGACACTTTAAACCAGCTCTCAGATCTTATCTGAAAAGGGCCGATGTGGGTGCAGGTGTTTGTTTCAGCCCAGCACTACGACACCTCATTCAACTAATTGACCAATCATGGTCTTCAGTCAAGACCTTGATAAGTAGAATCAGGTGTCACAGTGCGGATAAGAGTGGACACCCCTGCACCACAGCCACATGACATCAGCGTAGGGTGCTGACCAGCCAGCAATTTCTGACAAAACTGGCTGTTTATGTACACTTTTATGTACTCTGTAAATTAAGTTACTGGGGCTAATATGATGCACAAAGCAAGCTGCACAATCCTGGCACAATACATAATAACACACATTAGAATGACACATAAAACCATGTGAAAAAAGCTTGAAATTATTCTGGAATGCAGTCTGTCACCAGCTAACATTGCAGAACCACAGAACCATGGAAATTGAAGGAGCAAGGTTCTGAAAGATGGATAAACAGATACTAAAAGAGAGAGAGAGAGAGAGAGACATGCAGACCTACTTCCTTTTACCTCAGCCAAATTTAGTTAGTCACACAACACTGTTGAGTCATCAAGGAAAACTGAATGGCATTTGTGGAGAAACGCACTTGCACAGTCTTCTGATAAGGTCCTCCGGTCGCTTGCTGATGCGCTTGGGAAAGTCAACTTTCTCAATCCCGTGTAGCACCGTGGTGTAGATTTTAATGGGGTCTGATCCAGAGAAAGGGGGGCTGAGGGGGAAAAAAATGGAAAAGAAAAAACGGTTCAGGTTTTAAATCAGTTTTATCCCCCTGATTTTTTCTCATTTCCTTGCGATTCTAAATGCCCATTCACATTTGGAGGCCCATCTCTCATCTTAGATCTTTCTCAGTTCTGGAGAGTTTAGTAATTTTAACAGTCTACCTGCTGAGTTGTGCAGTCACTGCACTGGATGCGAGGCTGGTGCAGGCAGAACGCAGTACCCTAATCGACCACAGGGGTCACTCTTGTGCAATGAGATGGCGACAGTCCCCCCTCCTTGTGGAACGTTATGACTGATGCGCCATAAACCATCATAATTTTTATGGTGATTGCCACTAAAATTATGGGATCGCACAATGGCAAAATATCTGGAAAGATTTATTTCAGATTATATAATCATCATGGGTCGTTGCTTGATTGGGTTCTCGACCTAAACTGTGAATTCAAAACAGCCAAAACAGACTTAGAAAATATCATGGTGAAAAGAGGCCTAGGTGTTTAATGAGGAGTACATCTATGAATAATTTATTATCAAAACTGCGGAGTTGTGAAACGTGGTCATATAGTCAGCCAGATGGATGCACAGAGAAGACGGTAAAGTCCAGTACTCTTCACCGTCTTCCCTCCACACTTTTCAACCCTGTTACCTTGGCAACCTCCTGTGATCTCAGCTGCATCGGTCGTGAATGGTGTCTTGATGGCTCATTCCAATTGGCTCATTTGGACTGAAGGGCCTGTACAGGCCACTGTCGAGAGCCTCTCTGTCATGCATGCAATTTCAGAGCATTGCCCACGCTGCTCCCTCCGTTGACTTTACACCGCCCTTGAAATTTGCCATAAAAACCGCCGTTGCTTGTTTACATTCTGTTATTGCTACACACAAGAGTCTCTAGCATTAATTCATCATTCGTTCCTGTACTTCCTCACTAGAACGACAATGAAATATCTCATGATTTTAGGACCCGTGTGTCTGTGCTGAGGGGGTGCTTTCCTACCTGCCCGTGAGCAGCTCAAAGATGAGGATCCCCAGGGACCAGCAGTCGGCCCCAAAGTCGTGGCCCTTGTTCATGATCACCTCAGGGGCCACGTACTCGGGCGTGCCGCAGAAGGTCCAGGTTTTCTTCCCCAGGCCGATCTTCTTGGCGAAGCCGAAATCCGCCTGGAAACACAGACCAACACGATCAACTGCTTCCTGATGATGTCACAGTGAGAATTCTCACGGGCTGCCTTAGCAGACCTTATTCGCCTTTACGCACGTAAACCACAAACTCTAGCAAAGGTCTGTTTTACTTAATGGCCTAACATATCTGTGCATTTTGGAAATGACAATTCTTGCAAGTTAAATATTCCGATAGTTGATTGCAATTATCCAGTAATTAAAGATTCATTGGGTTCCCTGATCTGAGAAAACATTGAGAATAAATTAAGTTAAAATTGGATATGAGACATGAATTAAATTCTATGAAAGTCTCCCCCTGCAGTCAGTATCTGCCGTGGTACCATTTTCACGTAGCCGTGACTGTCCAGTAGCAGGTTCTCTGGCTTGAGGTCACGGTACACCACCCCCCGTCCGTGCAGGTAGTCGAAGGCCTCCAGGACACAGCCGATGCAGAACCGAGCGACGGACTCCTCAAAGAAACTCCTGCAAGACACACAGCAGGGCAAATAGGCCGTAAGCTACATCCCTTCCCATACAGCTCACTGTTACGGTCAGCAAAGCCATGCACCCTGGAAGCCCTTATCACAGGGATCCCCCAACCTGACCTTGAAAACTACATGCTCTGGCTGGGTTCTTGTTGAATTTTTAAAATTAATCTGCCTCCTATCTAGCACTAAGAAACCACGTACGGTGAGTTACCTGTGCAGTCAGACACATCCATTCATCAAGTAAGTACTGAACAATCAGGAAAAGTAGCACACATTACAGCGGTTCTAGGTTGGAGATATTTTGGGCATATAGCAGACATTCTTATCCAGAGCAACTTGAATACATTACATTTCTACAGCTGTATATTTTTACTGAGGCAATTCAGGGTGCAAAAAGCAGTGTCCCAAATGGGAATCAAGTCCGCAAGCTTGCTGAGACGGGCCTCAAAAAGGCATCCATCCGTATGCATGCTGTATTTTAACTTAGGTAAATGTTTAAGAACGGGGGTTTTAATTTAAAGACATTTTAGGTAGCAAGCAGGTGAAAAAAGAATTGTGGGAAATTTTGTTCTTACAATGACTCTGTACTGAGGACAGCAGTACTATGGTTAAGCGAAGTGGGCCCAAAGCAATCACCTAATGGGCCGTCTTTGGCTAAATCTGCCGGCACTCCAGCGTCTTGCAATTGGGCACTCCAGTGGTCGGCTAGCGGCCGGACCATTAGCAGGCTATTTTCTGCCTTCGACAGCCTCAATTTGACCCGTCTATTTGTAGCCCTAACTGTAGTGCAGAGTGCAAAAAAGCTGGTTGGGTCGACAGCTGATGGAACAGCCGGTTTCTAATTGGGCCCCACTGCGTGCTTGCTAGCTGGGGTTTGTCATTTTGAGGAAAGCAAGAGAGTGCAGAGAATTAATGCTCTCTATAAAGTGGGGCTATCTGTCAATCAAAACAAAAACAAAAAAAGTCAGTTAATTTTTTAAAATTCATTCAGTTAACACATCAGTTAATTGGTATATTCATCAGATGTTGACCTTTCTCCGTGGTGTTTTTATTCCGGTTGTTCCTAGGAAATTCCTAAGTTAAAAGAGGGCGGCCTTCAGTGTGCAGATACACAGACTGAATTGCTCAGAACGTGGTACAGTTTTAAATCCAAATGGAATATGTGACAAAAGATTTCGTCAGAAGTGGACACTTAATGTGCAGCATACACAGGCAGACGGTGGGTGCTGTGTTGACCAGAAGGGGGCGCTGGTGTGCGATGAGATGCAAATCGAAGACCCGCAGAGATGCAATGCCCAATAACACACCCACTGTGACACTGTTGGCCTCAGCCTGGACACACTGGAATCATGGACCCCATCAACATTCTAGAACAGTGTTTTAATGGAATGTGAGGTACCTAGCAGCCCACACTGTGCTTGACTTCAACTCTCCTATGTTCTTCTAAATCTAAATATTTATTAAGTACTTATATTTAATGTCATTTTCAATCAAGTTTGTCGTTTTCAGTCAAGTTCAGTAAAGTCCTTTTTTCTATCATTCTGACACTGTACTTGTTTAAAAAAAACAGACTTTGTGACAGACCTGGGTCAAATACGTGTTAGTTTTGGATTCAAATACTTTTCTACGCTTTACTGATCTTGTCTAGTATATTGGAACCGATTAAATACTCTCAAAAAGTGCAAACCCCGCCTTCTGGTCATATTGGCAGGCTCAATTACACCAGGCAAGATCAATAGAGCACCGAAAAGTATTTGAATCCAAAACAAATTCTTTTTTTACATATTTGACTCAGGTCTGCTTTGTAATACTCTCGCTGTAACAGAAAGAAATCCATGCCCCCACTGCGTGTGCAGTAGTTTTGAGGTGCAGCGCTTTTTAAATTTATTTAAAAAAGAGACCTACACTCACATGTCCCTGAGCGTGCTCCACAGCTCCCCCCCGAGGCAGGCCTCCAGCAGCATGTACACGTACCGGGCGTCCCGGAACGTCCGGAATAACCTGGAATGGGAGCCGGAACGTCGCGTTACTAACGGGAGCAGAGCAAGACACTGAAGGGATTCCGCACACAAAGAGAGTGAGAGAGAGACAGCAGGGAGTCAAGTGTCAGAAGGGAAAATAAACAATTAAATTAACAATCAAAAAGTAATCCAGTAAAAAAAATTAAAAATAAATAAGCATAAATGGAAAAACAACCCGGCAAATCTAAACCTAAAATTGAAAATGGCGTACTCTCTGGAAAGGTGCCATCATGACGTGAATGCCTGAAAGTAGGCAGAGTCATTGGTGCATATTAGGACTCTGACTTTGTAAGGAATTTAGACTGTGAGTCAAGGGCTACTTTATACAGTAGAGCGTATATATATTTGAAATATAGGCATGCAAGTATTTCCACTTATTATAAAGGCACTGATGCCCTTTAAAAGTGTTGCTCACAGGACTAGATGTTGAGTTTAGCCTCTGTACAGGCTCTTTATTGCCACAGGATGAGCATGCGTTAAGCCTTGCATCCAGCTTATTTAACACCTTGAGCTTACCGACGTAATCGGCTGCAAGCCCAACCTGCACTGCTCGCTTGGAAAAGATCAGTCAAAGCTTTTTGTACATTTGATGTTCTGAGGCACTTTAAATAAGGTGACTCTTAAAACAATTTCTGTTGTGGCTCTCAGTTCCTTTGGGCAAGTTTGAGCCAGCTGGTGCCCCCTGGAATGCTTTCGATATATATGAGAGAGAGAGAGAGAGAGAGAGAGAGAGGTTGGGATGGGAGTACTCTTTGCCCCTGAGAGCCTTAGGAGTAGCTGTGGGGCGCTCTTTGTCCTCGAATGTCACCTGTCAGATAAATCACGGATGTGAGAGTGTGACATCACCGCCTTCTAAACTGCCTAGCAACACCCGTCTGGTTAGGAAGACGCATGAAAAGGAACCCCTTGGGTAAGGGAGAAGTAATTCCTACTTTGTGGTGAATGCCCTTTCTCAGTGCTTGACGTTGTGTCAACATCACTGTGAAATTGTAGCCGAAATGTATAACCCATTTCCCTTCCGGAATGATACAGATGGTGAAAGTGCCCTGTTTACTGGGTAAAAAGAAAAAATACCAAAATTGTGTGCTAACTACTTCCCCGGTGGATTGTCAGGTCCTTACATGGCATGCTTGGGTGGGCAAGGGCCCTAGCGCCCAAGTCAACCACATGCGGAATACTGCAGCTCTGCTTCAGTTAGAATGAGCCTATGGGAACACACATCTGTCTGTTACTATGCCAACAAGTAGTCAATTAGAGAGCTCGCAGCTTGGGGAGGTATCTTTGTTGATCCGTCCCGTAGCATTTCTATGTAGCAAAATCTGACACAGATCACCAAACATGTGCTATGCGTATGTTATTTCTTCTGTGAACAATATTTAATCTAGTAACTTGCCACATAATTAAGAACAGTTATAAACCCATTGTGGGAGGTAAGGAGAAAAAGAAAACGTAAAGACGGCTAAAACTATCCACTACAAATACTGTAAGGTATTGAATGTGCTACCTGCGTACACATCACTCACCAGAACATGGTCTCCGCACCTCTATCAATAGTAGCTGCCGCTTAGCAAGCTGTGGGACACAGTCTTGTCATGGCGGCTGTAAATATGAGCCTAAAACAGAGTGCCAGACCAAGAGCAATGCCCGATGCAGCAATAGACATGAGGATAAGGACTGTTATTTCTGGTGTGAATAAAACTGAATGTTACTCTGCCAAGGACTGATTCATTAGCGTATTTTCAAAAGGGAAACTGAAAGGGATGCAAAGTGTTCAGCTACGTCCGTCACCTCAATTCGCTCCGCCATTGTGCGAAACAGTTGGAGGTCACTCTTTTCGACAATGTATTATTCATTTGTTCCAACGTTACAATAAATATCAATTTTCATAATAACCACATGATGACATCCTCATCACAGCCTCAGCAATCCACAGTTGAGTCCTCCTTGCCTCAAATGCTCTTTTGTGCATTGTATGGATATTAATGAAAACGCGTTCATTCGACAATGCACAATACATAAATTATTTGTACCATTTTATATAACAGCGTATTCATACAAATCAACACTTAGTCTTCACAAAGGTGAAGTTTATCGTATACCCACCCCACCCCATCAATACCTAATGAGGACCTTCTCTAAAAAACATTTACCAAGGTGCTGAATGTGATTCAGTTGAATTAACCACAAAAATCTACTTTCACTCTTTAAAATTTTTTTTCTGATTTATCATTCACTCTCACTCCTTAATATTGACTTTAAAATGGAGGATACAGGACTTAGTCATTTGCAGATTCAGCTTGGCAAGGTCAATCCTGATTGCTTCACTAAATATCCAGGGACATACAGTAAGAGAAAATATGCACAGCTGATAAACCGGTCTGACCTGATGATGAAGTGCGAATTAGTCTGCTGCAGGATGTTCTTCTCAGAGTAGATGTGCTCCTGCTGTCTGGTCTCCACTATGTGCTTCTTCTTGATGCACTTCAAGGCAAATGTCGTGTCCTCGTCCTTCAGTTTCACCTAAAGGTGAAATGGGAACTTTGATAAGTAACAGGCACTTTCCCAAAGTCTGCCTCTTTGTCCTCTGGCATATTACATAAAATTTCACGTAGCGCTACTTTCCGAAATCTTTTACATTTTATGTCCAAAAAGTAGTTTACCTTTCAGTTGTCATGTATAAGTACATCTATTGAGAAGCCGAGGATATTTCTGTGCAAGAACTCCGTACTATTTTAAGTATTTGAATATAAACCTCTGGGAAAGTGAAATTACAAGTTTGTTACCCAAGAAAACACTTTCCTGGAAGATCACAGAAACAGCCCTGAAAAGACGTATTTGTAAATGATGGGCAATATCGAAAATTATATCTGGGTTTAAATTTTTAGTTTGTCCACTACCCAAGTTGTGTGTCTTCAGACATTTAAAAAAAAAAAATTCAGCTTTATTTGGCAGGACAGTGTAGAGAGACAGGAAGAACAGGGGAAAGAGAGAGGGAGAGACGCATGACAAAGGTCGCGTTGCCTGATTCAAACTGCCGATGTCGCGGCTCGTAATGAGCATGTGGACAGTGCTCTACAGGCTACGCCACGAGACACCTGTCTTCAGACATTTAACCAAACCACAAAAAAAGCATTTCTTTAAGAACACGTGCGGTAGCAGAGCACAAGGGACAAGCTCACCAGCTCCACCCGGCCAAAGCCTCCCATGCCCAGGGTGGCCACCACCTGCAGCTCCTGGAACGGCGAGCCGGCCGGCAGGTGGCATACCTTCTCCCGCAGCCTGTGGAGCTCCCGGCCCTCAGGAGAGGTGTCCACCTGCGGGGACTGGGGCCTGTTAACACAACCCAGCAAAAAAAAATGCAGTGTCACTTAGGGTCGGTCAACGTATCATTCATTAACTTTACATTTACATCACATTACAGGCATTTAGCAGACGCTCTTATCCAGAGCGACTTACGCAACTTTTACATTGCATCCATTTATACAGCTGGATATAAACTGAAGCAATGCAGGTTAAGTACCTTTCTCAAGGGTTCAATTTCCTACCCGGGAATCGAACCTGTGACCTTCAGGTTACAAGACCAGCTCCTTACCCATTATACTACCCTGCTGCCCACAAAGCTTTAAGTCTTTTAGTCTCAGGCTGGATAATAGATGTAGCCCTGTTGCATTTGTATTATTACTGAATGTTAGCAAGTCCGTCTAATATACTTAGGGCTTACTGGTCATAACAAACCTTTGTTGGGATAGTGTTGGGGAGCAACGGCCAATAATTCAAAACAAAGAATATAAGAAAACCTTTTATTTTCATTCATAACAACTATGTCCTCAAGTCCCTGTGTATTTGTACAAGGCACAAATTTCACAGGAGACTTAAGTTATGATCTACGGCCAAACAGACAGGATGTGCGCAGTGCGCCGTGTGCACTTGATAATATTTTGCCACGGAATGACGAAGCCCGTCACCGTGGGGATCTAGAACGTTCCGCCTCCGAGGGGATCTAGAACGTTCCGCCTCCGTGGGGATCTAGAACGTTCCGCCTCCGAGCCGCACTCACATGGCGTTCCTCTGCTCGTCGCCGCGGGAGAGCTGCTCCACGTACTCCCTCAGGTAGGCCTGCAGCTCCTCGTACGTCCCCACCATCTGGTTGAAGTTGCTGCAAAAAAAAAAAAAAAAATAGCCCATCACGTGTGAAACTATTACAAATTACAGGCATTTAGGAGACGCTCTTATCCAGAGCGACTTACACAACATTTTACGTAGCATTTTACATTGTGTCCATTTATACAGCTGGATATATAACTGAAGCAATGCAGGTTATGTACCTTTCTCAAGGGTACAACGGCAGTGTCCAACCTGGGAATTGAACCTGCGAACTTTAGGTTACAAGACCAACTCCTTACCCATTACTGGTACTACACTGCCACCTAACTAAGAATGCCTTGGTCCTAAAATAGAAACTTCTCTCCAGCTCCGTTATTCAAAAATAAACAAAATAGTGATTTTTTTCCCCTTAATTCTGAGACCGCAACTGTGGATTATTTATATTGCTTTTGTAATTATTAACATATGTACCTTTGGGGGGAAAAATTGACATTGTGAAAGTCCTTTTACTGACATTGTGCATAGGTTGATTTGGGGCTACGTTCAGTGTTGAGAGTCGTGCCAAGGCACACATTGCAGGAAGGTGACAGAAGCACTCACTCTCTGTCCACCACTAGGCACTGTGTGTCGTTCTCCTTGGAGATGATGTTTGCCGAGCGGACATCCTCGCTGCAAAGCAGAATTGTAATCCCAAAGTCACATTTACATAAATAAATAGCAGGCTTGGCCATCCGCTGGTATGCCAACTGTGGGTGGTAATGTGGCCAAGTTGCTAAGGAGCTGCACTGTATGGCCCTAAAAATCCATCTGCCTACACGGTTAAGGGATAAGAGCCTCTGACGTTCTATAGTAAACATATTACACAGTACGTTAAGTCTCACTGGTGTATCTACCATTGCAGTAAGACTGTGGTCTAAAACGATGTTTCTTTTTTACATCGTAAACAGGACACATTTGCACTCTTGCTATTAACTTTATATACCTCTCCGCCATTGGTGCAGAAACAGAATCAGTCGTTAGCTGTGACTTCCCATAAGGCTGAAGTTACAGTACCTGATGAGCGCTTTCTCCCCAAAGTAGTCCCCTACGCCCAGAGTCTTTATCTCCTGAGGCTCCAGGCAGCCCTCTGTGGTTTGCGTGACAGACACCTGCCAAAAGAACCGAGACCAGGTTTTATAACTCGCAGGTAGCAGGAACAAATCCCAGCTGTGGCTCTACTATTGTACCTTTTTTATAAAAAACATCTGAGGAGACTGCGTTAGTAAACCCTGCTGTTTCTCACTGCACAAAGGTGTCCGTTAAACCAAGGAGAAATATCATTTAATTACATTCCCTCAAGCAAATTTCTATGGCATTTTTACTGAAGGGAACTATTTTGTTGGGTGTAACAAGGGGAGCCTAATGTGCGTGGTGGTGGTGGTGGGGGGGGGGGGGGGTGGGGGGGGGGGGTAGTTAGGACAATTCCAAGGCCCCTGACTGACAAGGGACCTCAAAAATATTACAACATAGGATTTTCTGGGGTGGTGGGGCCCAATGTGGTGCCCCTGGATGCATAAGTGGCCAAAAATCAGTCTGGTAAGGGCAACTGATTTGTGCTTTTGTTGTGCCCTGTTGCCTTACCTGTCCTTTGGCTATAATGAAGAATGTGTTCCCTTCTTCTCCCTCGCGGATGATGTATTCCCCTTCATCAAAGTAGTCCTGACAGTAATGTATGGTAATCATTATCATGCAGTATACACATGTGCTCACAGTCGTGCACACACACACACGCACACACATTGATTTTCTCAAGACCAAAAAGAGTGAATAATTTTATTGAATTTTTTTTTTTTTTAAGTCAATCATTATATATTTTCTTAGATGAAAAAACACTTACCACTTCCAGACAGTCAACAATCTTTGCAAGCTTCTCCTCTGGCAAGTCTTTTAGTAGAGATACACTATAGGATTGGGCAACAGAAAATAGCAATTTATTACATAGTCACTCTAGATAAAGAAATATATTCAGAAAAAGAATGAAAAAGCATGCTTAAAAGGCATCAAGCATTGTACTGCAAGAAACCAAGGAATGTATTTTGTACCAATATACTATAAATCAGCGTTGTAAAGGCTTTTGATTTGATATGTGCTTAATAATCTCAAACAAACATGGCGACCACTCTCCCTGGTACAGAATAAGTATCTCTGGTTGGATTTACCTGCGCAGGAAGCTGAAGTATTCTTCATTTCGGGCCTGTGTGGACCTCATCATGATGCTCTGAAACATCTGTCGGTCCAGGGCCCAGATGTGGGACTGGTAAACGGCTGTCAAGAGAGTTCAGCATGCCAAAGACCTCATACACCACCAACTCTGCAGTACATGCAGTACATAGTAACACAGCACGATACATGATATACAATTAAACCATAAACCTGCCCAGGGACTACAGATGAAAATCTGGCACATTTACATGGTGCATCTAAGTTCTCATGTTCATTAATGTGCACTGTCCCTTTCTTAAATAAAATAAACCTTAAACCTTAATATGCTTTAACCGCATCCTAGGGGAAAAAAAATTCTGGATTTCTGATGTTTTTTTATTTTATTTTTATTCTACTTTAAATCATTTCGGAGAAATATAGAAACCAAAGAATGGCCTCTCAATATCCCCTGTTCATAAAATATTTTGGACACATGAAATATTAAGCTTTTGCCACATCATTTCTTTGTACATAATGTAGAATTTCTATATTGTTTTCCCAGTACCTTGATTCAATATTTGAACATAGCTGATGCACCATACAAACACAAACTGAAAATATTAATAGCAAAATGGAAATGACTCTGAAGACAATTCAGTGCATCAAAACTATATTCACCAACTGTGCTTATAGATGAAGGGAAAAAAGCAGTTTTAAAATATGGTTTAATTCTAAGCAAAGCATATGCAGGTATGGACTGAACACTCTTGAGATAAACTTCTCTGCTCACTGTACTTTGAAATGTAAATTGTAGTATTCATTAGTGGGTCTTCAAATATCCATATGACTGCTTTGATGAGCTGTGTGCTTGTGTTTCACACATGGATAAGCCACAAAAATCAAATGCCTCAATTCCCCTACACAGAATACACAACACGGGGGATTGCTTGCTTATGAATTCTCGCAGACAGACAGGCCACAGCTTGAGTTTAACCCTTAGTGTTTTAAGAGAAAACAACAGATCTGTTCTTCCAGGCATTCTATGGTGATAGGAAGAAGGCAAAACACTTGCTGCACATTTGCATGTATTCCTGTACCGGACACACGTTAAAACCAATGTACACAGCCATTATCACAAACAACACTGAGAGCAAATGCCCTTTAAATATTCCTGTCAGTTAGCAGGAAATGTAGGCCATGATTTGTGGACTGAATTGGTGAAATACCCCAAAAAATCAAGACACTTTAGCCCTCCAGGACTGCAGTCTCCTGCACTTATGTAGTTGTGTCAATGGGGGGGGGGGGATTATGTTACATTTAAAAACTATGGTATTTTTACTCAACCCCTAATGGGTGCATTGCAGGTCCCTCTCACCTTTGACTGAGGCGGTCCTCTTGCAGTTGTACAGTATGGCCAACTCCCCAAATGCTGTCCCCGTACGCATCTGCCCAAGTAACTTGCCATTCTGTATGACTTCCAGCAAGCCATCTACAGCATGACACAGCGATGTCCGTCAGGAATTCAACAGCACAAAGCATACAGTGACTTATATTATAAATCATACAATACAGGCCTTTAACAGTAACTTAGCAAGAGTAAACAATAACTGTAACAGTAAAATAGTAGTGAGAGCAATAGCAAATATCAGTAATATTAAACAGTAATAGAAGCAGAAACAGTAAACATGCTAACCATGGCAGAATCGTTGTCTAAGTGCATTTTTTTCTAATTAAATATTCACCAGCTCCCTGCCATTTGGTGCTGCTGCATTATACTGATCTGTCTTTTCTGAGGAATGCAGACGATATATCAGAAATGTGAAAGGCTAAAGAAGCCTTTTGAAAGTTAAAACCATCAAAAGTTGTATTTTATTAAATTGAGCATTCGTATACTGTGGTAAACATAGCGCAAAATGGCAGCTACTTCACCGTTTTAATGCACAGTGTGAACATAGTGTGTGAGGGCTTTTTTTTTTTCCTTCTTTTAAATACACGGTGTCCACCTTCCAGCAAGCAAAGCACCTATAGGACTGCTGTCAGAAACAGCAGTTGCCACGACAGCTGGTGGACCAACGGTCTAATAGGTGGTTGCTGGCTAGCACCACACCGACCCCAAGCACCATTGCATTTTGCAGTTTATAAGCGCAGGCATGGAGAGAGAGAAAGAGAGAGAGAGCGAGAGAGAAAGCGGTGTGAGAGAAGAATAAGAGCTCTATATATGACCTGCCAGCACGTAGAGGTGGTTCCCCGGCTCCCCTTCCTGGATGACCAGCTGGTCCTCGGTGTAGATCTTCTCGTACATGCAGTCCACCATCTCCCGCATGTGCTGGGGCTCCAGCTTCTTCAGGAAGTCGTTGTTCATGATGGCATCGTTGATCAGCTTTTTGGTGCTGGTAGTAGCAGGGGAGAGAGGAGAAGGAAAAGAACCACAATTTGTCAGTCCATGACTGTACAAAATGAGACACGCCTGCCCAAAACAGAATAGGAGAGACGCATGAGCATCCTGAATTTGCTTTCTGACATTTACTGCATAATGTGTATTCTGTAAATAAATCAACTTCTCATAATCAAGAGAATGCTGTACACTGGAGTTTGTGATGGGTTTGTTACTGAAGTGATCTAGCAGCTTTAGGTGTTCACCTTTGAAAGACCCCATTTCCCAATACCCCATTTTGTTATGCTTTGAAAACACTGTGTAGTGTCAAAGTTGGGAAAATAATGGAAACCATTGCTGTTTCAAAATTCATCTTTCTCCTGGGAAATCCAAATACATCTTCAAGAATTGCCCGATTAAACTGCCATTTTGTGAAAATGAAATTGTTGCAATTGCGTTTCCCTGCTTTCACATTCCTTGTGGTAATGGACGCTTAAAATATGCATAAAACATATGCACAAATACAGTATTGGGGGGGGGGGGGGGTGGTGCTAGTTTTTACAAGCTTGCCTATACAGTGCTGCGCGCAGTTAAAACTGATGAGCTCGTATGAAACTGAGACCGCCATCTTTAAGGTGGCTTGTTTTTACGCGGCGGTTCGCGGTGGAACAGGAGGCTTCTCATTTGCACATCTGAAAGAATGGGGAGAGATCCGCGAAGCTGCCACTTGTGAATGCATTAGTCTATAAGAGTAGCGGCAGGGCAGCGAATGCCTTGTTAATTAAAGCTGTAATTATCTACCCTATGCATATACATGGGACTGGCTTTTGTCGTCCCCTTCTACCTTTTCATTTCTCCGGGTGTATTATGTTAATATGAGCTTTTAATTCTTCTTCTGGTTGCTGCCACTACAAAGGCTTGCTGGGACCTTCTTTTTTTTTTACCCAGAAAAGGCAGTCACCCCAGTTACCCCAGTTACCCCAGCAGAAAGTTACTGTTGTAAAAGGGAAAAACCCCAAACAACATATCTACTCTGTGGGCATACCACTTAAAGAATGGAATATGCATATGCATATAGTTTTGAGGTGCAGACCACCACAGGGAACATACGTTTAAACAGAACCACCATAGCAAAAAAAAAAAAAAAACAGAAACCACCATTTTCAAAAAATTCATTTTTTCCCGCATTTTTTGTTATTTGCTGAACTCCTTGTTTGTAAATGCAATGGATCAATACTATGACATTGCTGACTTTGTGGCTCAAAAATATGTCTTCCCTTAGTGTGTGCCATTGGCATATTTGTCATATTGAATACATGAGCTTCAGAATACAGTTACGTCAAACAGCAAGTACAGATTAAAGAATGTGGTTTAAATTGTTGCTCATAATGACTGTCAACAGGTGGACTCTCCCTTTAAAATAAGTCTGCACACACTTATTAACCCCTAAAATATACATTTGACACATTGCGAACCCTGATTCAGCCTTGTGGGCAAAAATGTTGTTTTTTTTCCACACATGAATTAAACTAATTAACTTTTGGGGTGAATAATTGTGCTGCCTTATTTTAACTTCTTCGATTGTCCTGAGCAGAAAATAATTTTGTCAATATATGGCGACACTTCACAGTACGTGGCCAAATATAGCATGAGTAATGTAATGGTTTTTTTCTTTGAGGGGGGTTGGGGGGGGGGGTCCTGTCTTTAGTGTCATTTTGTTATACAGTGGACCTACACAGGGTTGAAGTTAGTGAGGTCCAAAGACGCATTTTACAAATCATTGCCACTTTATATATTGCAATGCATGTTATTTTAAATACATATCAATATATGTTTGATTTTTATATGCATGAAAAACAAATCCATATGTTTCCGATATATCATACAGGTGATTTCCGTTAGCCACGCCCCCTCACCTGGAGTCCTTGCGGACGCGCGCCCGCTCGAAGGACAGGTGCTGGGCCTTGAACCCGCCGCAGTAGCGGGCGGAGGTGGGCTCGGCGGACACGCCCTCCTTGGCCTTGAGCCGGCGGTGCACCTCCACGGCCACGCGGTGGAAGCGGCTGGGGCCCTGGTTGATGACGCTCAGCAGCCGGCGGCTGGGCCGCAGCGGGGCCGGCGGCGACCGGCCCAGGCTGTTGTAGCCGATGGCGTCCTGGAGCTTGTCGATCTGCGACACCTTGGCGGCGAGCTCCTTCCGCAGGGCGCGCAGCTCCTGCTCCCGCGCCCGCAGCTGCTCCTCCCGCTGGCTCAGCTCATCCTCCAGGCGCGCCACGCGAGCTTTCAGGGGCTCCGCTGCCGCCTCTGCCTCCCAGGCCGCCGGTTCCTTCAGGCTGGAGGCCATGCAGCTCTCCTCCAGTCGCGGGGTTTTGATCGAACCGTTGCCCATGGCGCGCCGTTGGCTGGACACCATAGGAAAGCCCTTTAAAAAATAAAAGGCACATCGTTAAAAAGGCATGTTATGTACTACAGGTATCAAGCAGTACTGTTGCCAGCAATAATGCTTTTTATTTGTGCAGTGAAAATCTCAAAGTGGTTTCCATGGACAACGTCATTGGTTTAAAATATATATTCATTTGTAGCCTATTAATTGTATCTATAATGCTAAAGCTAAAATAGTACGTTGTGTTTAGACAGAGATGAAAATCAATGTTAATACGCTAAATTTTGAAGCGAGAAAAATAAATAAGTAAATAAATAAATAAAAATTCATCTTACTAGGAAGCCTTCTAGCTTGTGGAGGATACCCAAAGGTTTTTATCATGGAATAGGCTATCAATGATTATGTAATGTGATCTAATGTAACAATTATCTAAATTTGCATGTGAGGAAGCGCACAAAATTTGCAATATTTTACCGAAACGTCCCGTACACTCAGTGTGTGTGAGAACTCTATAAGCAGGTTCCAAGGCAGATATCCCCCCCCCCCTCCCCCCCTTCACAGCGCGCTCTCTCAAACACTGCACTGTCGTAGTCACGCACAATTCATATAGACTGTGAGGAGAGAATAGCCTATATGTTGCCCCATTGCTCTAAATGGAAAACTCTACAGGAGTATATGTCCACTGGTTTTAATTCCAGTCGTTCACCTTAATTAAGTTGGTTCAGTTAATTGTTTAAATACATTAGCGAATGTGCAGTTAATTTTAAGATAACGCTGTTCGGCACAGGAACGGAAACCAGTACATTTTCAGTTTTACGAAATATGCTCATTTTTTTTGGAAATTCTGAAAAGTTGTAAGACCCGCGATAATAATTTGTCCAATCGATGGCATGGCAAAGATTTTGGGTGGAACAAAAACTAGGGGAACCCCTTACCTTCTAGGAACGGAGTTTCCTACCCATATAATAGGCAGTGTTATGAAAATTACCGATGCGTTTTTTTTTACGATCTTAAATACCAAATTCCACAAATCTGAGCCCAATGTTGATGTAGCCACTGCGTATATACTCATTGTTCAAAGAAGAGTTAAAAAATTTTTAAATCGATATAGCTACTTACGTCCTCCCGCTGTCGTTCACAAATTCTGTTTTATAAATCCATCCGGCTCTGCTGCGATATGATGTAGTCGACACAATAGTCAATGAAGGGTCAAGTTTTTTTTTTGAGAGTTTCTGGTAAGGAGCCTGTTTCCACTATTCCAACAAGCGTTAGCGAAGCTGTGAAAGCAGGTGCAAAAAAAAAAAACCAACTCATGTCCTTCTCAAGCAGGCGATTTTCTACGGGTTTGTCGCCTGGCAGGGAACAAAACCTGCGTGTGCTATCTAGCACCCCCTAGAGGAGTGAAAAGGAATATCAAATATATTCATCTCCGGTGTTCTGCTCAAATCCGCTTCTTATATTTTGCCGCTCCAGACTGGTACTTTAAAGTAAATTAAACGTCCTCTAATCTATAGTTTTTTTCGAGCAAAAGACGTAGGCCTAATAAATGTTCTGTATTGGGCTTCAAAATAGCATACCCATATTACACTCAGTGGAGTAACTTGAGCTAAAAACATTGTCTTTTTATTAGGCAACATTAGAATAATTAAAATTCAAATACATTGTCAACCCTTTTGGAATTATTGATATGATTTTCTCATTGCACATTGCATTTTCATATTTATTTGTTTCAGAACTTGGCATTCAGCGATTTACTCAGCTGCCTTCTCTGGTTAAAAAACACATTGGTAAAGAAAATACATTTCTGGAAAGGAAATAAAAATATTTCTATGTATATATTTACATTGGATTTGTTAAATTCTACATGCATCTAACAAAGATACATTTACACTGATTGAATTCAAAATTTTACATTCTTACTGATCCTCTGTCCTACCACTGAATTTGAATTGCTTTTTTTTTTTTTTTAATCTAGAAGGAAAGTTCCATTTGAACTTATTTTCCAGTACTGAAGAATCAGCAAAGCCAAAAAAGAAAGCAACTAACAATTAAATAGTTGTGGCTGTGTTGACAGGGCTTATAAAACATGTACCTTTTGAAATACTTTGGTTAAAAAATAAAAATGGCACCGTCTGAAATATGACAGTTTAAAAAAAATGTAAATATAATGAATAGTGCACTGTTTTAAACAACATAACAACAACATGCAAGTGATCGGCTGATCAAGAAATTGTCATCAAATGCATTGAAATAAATGCCCTCATTGTTTCTCAGTCAGTAATACTGAAAATTACAGTAATACAAATCATCACACAAACATTCAGAATATTACACATCTTCATCACAACACACATATTGTGTATTCGACTGATATTTAAGATCTAACAAAATACATACTTAGACAGTGGATGTCCTATAGAGTATTTAAATGCTTTGTTTTTTAAATAATTTACTCTATAGCTCTTTATATTATAGTAAAAATACAATAAATGTTTTTAATATACAAAATCAACAGCTCATTCCATTACAAATTAGAATGCATTGACAGACTGGCTTATAAAACACATTTCAGACGGGAGAAATATTTCCTATCATGAAGTTTACATAAATGATTTAATTAATATCGCATGATAGTAATTATTATACATAAAGTTGTTGTTTTTTCTGAAGAAACCAGTGTGTTCATCATAAAACAGAGTAAGCACACGTATAATGGCTACTGGTACCCAATGAAGCAAGACACTACTGCAGTCTTTTTCGACTGTAAATCATTGCTTTTCAAGTTCAACATCTTCAAATTCTACAAGTGTAATTTTGTCATTTCAATGCAATGCTAGTGTCTTTTCAATGGAATTTAGGCAGCAGACACACAAACTGACCTGCCCAAATGAACAATTTGCTAAATATTAAATCAAAAATCTAGAGTAAATAGATCAAACCAGATTTGAATTCAGATTGTCTGATAAAGAATTACATGAAAAACATATTGTACATACAAACAATAATTAGACAGAGACAATATCTCTTGTCCACAGTACATTATTTACAAAAGAAAATAGAATCTACATATCTAATGTCATACGATCTTCTATAGAGTCTTGGCAAGATACCAAATACTGCAATCGATGTGCAAATATCAATATCAGTAATAAGCAAACACGCCTTTATGCTTTCTGAAATTACAAAGATGTCCCTATATAAACTGCGCTAAGGCAATAGGTGACTGCTCATCTAGCTAAAGACATTTAAAAAATGATAAATCCAAATGGATCGTTTGGACTTGGGAACATCTTCAGTAAGTTAAATGTGTTTGCATGTAAAAGGAGTGCTCACTCAAAATGTGTGGGCAGAAGTTAAAAACATTTTTGCAGAGAAGAACAGTGCTTCATACTGCATGCACCGTCCGATGAGGTCTGCACTGGGATAATATAAATTAAAATGAAATTAAATTATAGTCAAAACATTATATTATGCACCTGTTTGCACAGTTTTCAAAGCACCAGTTATATATTGCATTAGTACAAATCAAGTGATTGCTCACTGTTGTACTTTGACTAAAGAAATGCAATAAATAACCATTTTGGATGGTTGAACACATGCCATATCCAGTAGGATTATGTTGGATACAGGAATTATAAATTAATTGTACATAGTATACTGATGTTTATCCTCTAACTACTTCTCCATAACATTGAAGCCCTTGTTATACTTTAAGGTTTTCAAAGAAATCTACAAAAATATGTAAATAAATTCTCAAAAGATATACCTCAAAAATGAACACCTACTTAAGGTTATTTTTTTCTTAAAATCATGTGTTGACTTTCGTTGAAACATACAGTAGTATATACTGCATATATATACTGGAGGAATTTGGGGGGTGGGGGGGGGGGTTAGGCAAATGAACTATAAAAGCAAAAGTGAAGCTTTGAGATTTTTCTGTAAATGAACTCTTCTGGCCATGTCGGCAGCTTGCAGCCCCCCCTAGGGGGCTGGCAGTGTACAATTACTCGAAAAAGGGCATTTGAATTTGTGACATGAAAATATGCTTCAAATGCATGCATTTGCAAAGCTGCCCCACCAAGCTGTGTAGAGCTCTTTTTCTGTTCACATGCGTCCATGCGGGTCCCTTGAAAATTGTGGAAATTAATGCCAAAAAAAAAAGTGCATCACAACTTTGATATCAGTCTTCAAACCATATATACATAGACAGTGTTATCAGTTGCATAGTTGTACGTGCATTTGAGTATTCAACATTGCTTTGGCAGATAGTGAGCTTGCGCAATTGCAGATCAATTTCTGCCATTGGCTACGCTGCATACCTGTGAGAACTGAACTTCCATTAGAACCAACGTTAGTGATTATGTGAAGGTCTTAATTTATCATCACTTATGCATCATATGACAAATATATTTTTTCTTTCTTTGTCTACCTTTGAAAATGATGTATGTGCTTTTATGTTCTACTGTACAAGTTGTAGTTGTATGAAAATATTTCATTGAGGAAACGGACAATCCGAGAACGTGATTCTTACTATTTACAATTTTCCTTGTTTTTATCAATACTGTCGATGCGCATTGTGATAAGTTATAGAGATTCACAATTAAATTATCATGAGATGAGGAATGCTTGAGTGGACATTGTTAATGCATTGCCTTTTAAACAAAAACCAAGTCAAGAAATTAAAACTGGTGAGAGTGATTGCCATGGGATATGAGGGTTTGGTGTGTCATTCTCTAGACCTCTCCTTGCTGAAGCATATTATTTCTCTGAGAGACATGACTAGATGCTCGCATAAGTTATATTTTGGTTAGATTATTACATATAGAAAGTGTCACACACACAAACAGGCCTTATGGTGTCTATTTTGATCTTTTCGTTTAGTTTAGGAAAGCCCTAAATCTAATTGTTACAGCCTCAGATGTGTATTGTAAGGTAAAGCACAATTTTAAAACATGTCTCTCTCTTCCAGCTGATAGCTTATCCCTTGCTGTGATAAGGTAGTTATTTTACTGGTTTATAAATATAGCTATGTCTATGCCTTCCCTGGTAAAGGACCATAATTCTCCCCTGGAATGGTCATGGGCAAGGCCAGCTAGTAGAGTTCCGGTTAGATTGTTAGTTAAAATATATATTTGGTGTTATTAATTTGGATAAGCTGCATATAGCTGTATTTTGGATAATCGCATATTGTTCTTAATGTTGTGGTTGATGTCACTCATAGGATTACTCCCGATTATAATGATATACAAATTCAAAAAGCAAATCAATATGTGAGTAAAAAATATGTTTCTGATGAGAAAACTGGTTACTGAAATGAAATCCAAATATACTACATGAGTGCCACATCACAGGAACATCTGACACATTCTTAGTGTTAGTAAGCACAGGCAGACAAATGCATGGTCTCTATATGAACTAGTGTTGTAAAAAAAAAACAGCACAGTGGCTGTACTTTTATGACTTGTTTACTTAAATGTAAAGCCCTTAAAATTAAACTAATTCAGTGACTTTCAAAATGAGCTTTGATAATGCAAAAAATATCTGACCAAGCCCGCATGCGATTACTTGGCTAATTTGTAAATTTGTGATTACCAAAAATAATTGTAATATATATTAACGCAGATGAGGTCTATCCCTCAGACACATACATATGTGTTTATGTGTAGGCTACAGTATGTGCATTCAGTTCCCATGCATAGTAGCTGCCGTTGATATAAATTCACAACATTCCAGAACACTCTTTTCTTAATGGAATCATTGGGGGTCCAAACACAGGGAAGCTACTATTTTCTTAAATACTAAAAAATGCTCGTCAACTTAATGGAGCTGGTAAACTCATTTAGCTATAGGGCGGTACAATCACCGCAAGTTAAAACCATAATTACGCTGGAGTGACACCTAATAAGTTATTCTCCATTGCCCTGCAGCGAGTTTCCAAAAGTATATAATTTTCACTGTTACTACCGCAAGGGAAACGACTGGACACAAGCATGTGTGCATATGAATGTACATCATACATAAACAAACAAACAACTCAACTGTATTTTTATGCAAACAGTGGAAGTGTCGTAGTGCACATTTTAAATACCTATGTATATATGTATTAATTCCTCAGTCATGTACACATTTGCAATTATGTTGGTAATTCCTTGGCCATGTGTATATGCATTTATGTTGATGTTACGTCACGTCCGGAGATAAAGGCACAGAGTTACGGCCTGATATCCCGGGTCAGTAACGGTCGGCAGTGAGAGAATCAAGTCAGGAATCATCAAAATCAGTGTCTGGTGGAAAAACCCCACGCACGCCATGAAGGCGCTTCAGTTCAGTGAGCTGCGCAGAATTCCGGGATCGCAGCCGTTAGCGTCGAATAAAAACAAACAGGAAGTACGCTATAAAAAAAGTTCATGTTTCTTTCACATAGTGAATAAAAATTTTAAAAAGGCATACAAAAACTCAAGAAATGTATCTGTAACCCCGGTCCTCGATCCCTTTTCATTTGTGATGTCTTCAACAGCCAAATGAATATAAGAAAAGAAAAGAAAAAAAAATGTCTTGAAGTCAATCTGCCCACTGCTGCCCCCCTCTGGAGAGTCCAGAATTACAGGGTTGTACATCCACTGGGTACATTTGAAAATCTTCAAAAGGGAGATAACCCAAAGATATCTCAGAATTTCTTCAAGTTTCCTCGCGCAGCATCAAACGGCTCCTTTCCAATCGATTCTTCCCGTGCCGTTACCTCTTGGCCAGGGAAATGGAGGCTCAGTGTCCCCCTTTTGAGGATAAAAACAAAGTTTATTTTTCAATGCCATCAACACTTTCCAAATGACCATCCTTTGGGGAAAAGCTTAAAGCAAATGATTTTCGCGTTTATTTTTACTTCATATGTGTGGGCCCGTAAGATGAATGGCGATTGAGATATCAGTCTCTAACAGTGAGGTCCACCACTGCTTACTGTATGATGAAAACAAATCCTAGTGGTAGGTATATAGCCTGAAGCAATGTGTAAGAAAGAAACACCATGAACTGAACATTGACAAGTTAGTACCAAAAAATACATGTATTTGGCTATTTTATATTTAACTGTATTTATTCAATGACTTGCCCAAATTCATCATCTTGCTATAAGCTTTGCCCCTCAGTTCACACCTTAATGATTATTTTTTAGATCCATCACATGCTGTTTAAGAAGTGGGACAAAAAATAAAAATAATAATTTTGCAGGCCATATGTAATAATATACCCAATACATTTTATGGGCGATACAGTAAATAGCTTGTTATATAGGTAGCTTTTTCTAGGGCATGTCAGAATGTTTGTTACAAAGTAAAAATGCAATTCATGTTGAATTAAGACATCAAGCATTAACTGTGTAATATAAAAAAAAATAAAAATAATGAATTAATGTTCCTAATCTTTTGTGAACTATTTCTGACTTCATGCCATGCCATTGTTAACTTTCCACATATACATGCTAGTTGTGGCGGTCAAATATCACACACGTGTTATGCAAAATGATTAAAAAGGGTTTCAAGGCTGTGTTGATTTAAATGATTGTTGAGTTACATGAAGCCGTCTTTTTTTACAGACATGGTAAAATTTTAATAGAGTGATTCTGAAAACATGAACAACAAGGCAGGTAAAGGCACTCGATGGTACATGACATTAAAGCACTCGTAAACAGCACACAGTGATAGTCTGACATCGTCATTAATGGCACTTTTCACAAGCTAAATTAAACACTGGATGGCAAGCTTAACTTTCCAAAACAATCAGCATTACTGCATTTCTGGAATATCTCAGCGAGGGACAACAAATCAAACAAATTCCAACAAACATTTAGTAATTTTCTGAAGCATTAACACAAGGAACCATGTCTACTACCGTTCCCTGGAAGTATCAATAGCTGTGAATAAGAAGTCTGAACTTTTTTTTACGAGATCAGCGTGTCCATAAATAGTTTTTTAAATCTGCTATTTCTAACATTTAAATAAGTGAATGAGGTACATTTGCGGCAAAGTAGCAAAACAACTGTCTCCACAGCTGGCCTGACAGTGAGCAGCAATTCCTGTTTTTATTTTTATTTTTTATTAAAAGTTCAGATTTCTTGTTACAATAGGTTAAATTCATTACATTACTTCAAAAACAAAACAAAACAAAACAGCAAAACATAGCAGTGCGAGAGCTTGATTGTTAAAAAGCAATACGTGCGCAGTATTTACATTAGACCACAACATGAGAGTAGTATCTAAAAAATGATTAGATATCAAGCCAGAGCTTATATGATTTGCATTAACGAGAATTGACTTTACTGTCTTGGTGAAAGAACAATAACCTCCAGATTTTTCTTATGTTAAATCCCTCTTGGTCAGATTACAGGGAAAAAAAACAGTCCAAGAAAGAGAACACAACTGCTTAAATAAATCCAGATTTAAAAACTATTGATAATAAAGGACTTTGGGCTGATTTAATGCAAACAAACAGGCCATTAGAGACCTCTACTGTGCGGCATCCTATTTGAGACAGGAGGAATTACCTCCTGTATACAGTGCACACACTTTAGAGTACATGTGAGGAATTAGTGTGGTAGAGCTCGCCAAGTAGGCATCAGCTGCTCAACTACCATCCATAATGAGCCATTCCTAAAGGCAGCAGGCAGAAACGCGGGTCTCCTGTGCTTAAGCTGAGCGCGTCACGTCCCAACGCCACAGAAGATTTTCCCTCGCCTCGTAAGCGCAGCCCATATGTTTTGGGGAGAACGTGACACCGAGTCGACCTTCGTTTGTCCTTCAGCGAGGGTTTTAACAGAGAAAAACTGAACCTTCATCTTTCCAGCCCCACAATTCAGTGCAGCGTGGTCCACAAAACAAAAAGAAACAAACCAAAAAAAAAAAACACTATGATACAATAAGTTAATAGGCAATGTCCCTTCACATTATGCACAAATATCATGCAAATGCAGTAACAGCATAGTTCTTCCTTTAAACAGACATATTAAAATAATGTATAGGAATATAAAAATCCATTACACAGTAAGAAAAACATTACCAGTAATAAAAAATAAACAGTCTGTACAAAAAGTCCTGCGCATTTTTTTTTTTTTAAATGTTGTTTTTTTTCTTTCTTTCTTTTTATTATCCGTAACAAGGGAGCACAATATAAAAAGTACAAAAATAAATATTCTATGTACAATCACTCATGCTTCTCCAGAATTAGAGTCACTGCAAAAGAAACAAGGCGAGAACAAAAGACATGTTAGTTCGTGCAATTCACACAATAGTGAGGGCTGTACAGCTTTCAAATAAGCACAATCTGAAATGAACTTCCCCTTACGTTGTTTCTGAAGCAAATACAAAACGATCTCAACAAGTAATTGATAATTGCTTTAGGAATGTTCTATATAGCACTGTCGATGTAGATAATGACAATATCGATAAACAATTATAGGTACTTTTTTATCTTGTATGCTTTTATTGAGTAACTTTACCAAATTAATTTAAATTATTTACACATTGTAGCCTCAAATGCCTGACTGGGCAAAAATGCATTGTAGAAATTCCATTAGTACGTTGAAATATGATGAAAAGTGCAGCAATTTAAATGTTGGCTTTGGTTAGTCCAAGCAAATCAAAATGCTGGTCTTTTAGGCACTTGTCAACACAAGATGCACATAAGTACACAGCAGAAGGTTTAAACATGCAGGTGTGACTTACTTTATTCCAACAGCCAGGTACAGGTAACCCATCCTCCCCCTGTGGAATGAGAGAGGGCCACAATCAATGCGCAGTTACCACCAATCAACACCAGGGGCCACTCAACACTGTTTTCTCAATCAGTATTGATTAAATTGTTTGTGTGTGTGTGTGTGTATGCGCGCACGTGTGTGTATGCATGCGAGTGTGTGTGTGTGCGCGTGCATGTGCGTGTGAGTGTGTGTGTGTATGCATGCGAGTGTGTGTGTGTGCACGTGCATGTGCGTGTGAGTGTGTGCGTGCGCATGTGCGTGTGTGTGTGTGTGTGCATGTGTGTGTTGTGTGTGTGTGCATGTGTGTGTGATTCTACAGTACATTTGAGGTACAGTATGTGAGGATGTGACCGTATGTGTAAACATATATTAAAGACTCAAATCCACTTTTGCTCAAGCAAAGCAGTGGTCACCATGCGTTATGACATGATATGATAACAGACACGAAAAAGCAATGCAGTTTTGAAAAAAACATTCCAGCCTTTGGTTTCATATAACGCTTAGCGGCATTATATATTGGAGTGAGATGAAATGAGATGAATCCCAAAGAAAATTATACATACTAGTGTCAGCCTTGCTGCCTGGCTGCCTTGCTGTGGACTAGGCCTGCGTTTGGCCTATCCAGTAAGGTCATTTCCCCGGGATTCATTTCATTTTTATTTTCACTTTCAACTGCTACATAGCTCGGTAATTATTTAGATTCGACCAGACAGATTTAGTCACCACTTGCTGACTATGGTCTGCTCCTTACCTGACCTAAGAGGTCATACAGGGGAAGCCTCCAGCTTCATCTACACCTGGGTTAATGCACTGTAACAGGGTGTGATGTATTCTCCTATTGGTCCCAAAAAGGCTCCACATGTCTAAATGGACACTTTAAAAATGGTTTGTCACCAATGTTTGGACATTTCAGTTTGTTGTTTTAACCCTGGTATTGAGGTCCAGACCAAATGACTGTGACCAAGACTGATCGGTTTCACCATGTACACCATGGCCCATGTACACTTTGGGCCTTTAATGAAACCCAGCCTAGTCGCTACAGTACATACTTAAATGACCTGTGCAAAAGTACACTCAAGAGTATGGGAGAAAATTGGAATAAGGAAATTCTAGCAGAAATAGTCACTTTGATCCAGCTGAAGGAAGCATACACCCTTCCACACAAATATGGCATGGATACTCACTCAACCTTGCCCTTGAGGCCAGTAGTACTGCTGGCTTTCTTTACTACCTGATAGTTAATTGATTGATTAATGCCACTGATCAACCAGAGATTTAACTCATCAGGTGTCCCAGGTTTGGAGGGGAAGAATGAAAAGCAGCAGTACTGCTGGCCTCGAGGGCAAGATTTTGAGTATCCCTGGAATTGGGTATGGAGTGGTTGTTAGGGTTACAGTTTCATCCAAGGTTAGGGCGGGATGCTTTGCCACTTGCGTCTTTAACGTAACGATGGTTACACGGCATTTTAGCATGCAGCTGTGGCACGCCTCTGTGTTCACTGGCTGCCATGGTGCCAAGAACATGGTGTTAAATTAACCATTAAAATGCAATGAAACTATGTGAAAGGTGTTGCTATATATTCATTGATTGTTTGAAGCGTAAGTAGTTCTACTGTTAGAGTTAGCAAAGGCGTGACTCATGGTTTAAAAAAAAGCATGTGTTATTTTGTATTCTTCCAAGCCTATTCAACAGCTTTCCAAAGTGTCAGGACAAACTGAGAAAAAGTTCAAGCAGATCTGCAACAGCAAAGCAATGTCTACATTCTTTGGGGGAATAATTGTATGTATTATTAATGTCAAGCTCCATTTAGGTATAAATGTTAAATGACAATTACAGATATGAGCTAGTTAAATCATCAGAAATTAAAATTCTTAATGTAAGGGATTCAATTTTATATTTCTAATGAAAACAATGAGTAGTTCCAACACTGTCCATTCCTCCTAGCCTCTGGGTGGCGGTAGAGCGAGTGAGATGTTAGGGAAGCCATGCTTGCGAGAGACAGAGAGAGAGAGGGAAGGGAGAGAGCACCATACCACAGGGCAAGGAGCATCCAGCCCGTCCAGGCCTGGCATGCCCGGATCACCTTTCTCCCCCTTAAATCCACGGAAGCCCTGTTCGTAAAATCAACCTGTATCAAAATCCACCCGCAGCCCTCTGCAGCCAAAACTGCAGTCCACAGGGAGGAGCTAAAACCTCTCGGGGGGCGGGGCCTGCAGTCGGTGCATGCTCAGACGTGTGGGCCCGAGTTGCCCCCCCCCCTGACTGACAGGAAAGAGGCTCACTGGGACCGGGAAGTGGGGATGTCAAGGAGAAGGCCAAGTCAAGGCCAGGCTTTGGAAAAGGAAATGGCCAGCACTCTGAAGTCAAGGGCTTGGGGCGTGGGAAGAATAATCGGTTATTTTGAATTCGTCATTTTAACCCAAACTCAGCTTCTGGTCTGCAGTGAATCCCATGTTCCTATCAGTTTTTGTCCTGAAAAGGAATCCCTCAGGCAAGTCGTGGTCCCTGGTGCTGATGTACAGTTTTCAGTACAATCCAGTATAACTAAAGAGTTAATAATCATAATAATAATAATAATGTCTAAATTGGCATAGAGATTGATGTATTTATTTAGAATAATTTGAATAAGTATTTGGTATCATATGTTCTTTCTTTCTTCTGGAATATGGCACTGAAAAATACACAATACAGCACACTCTGGCACCGTGACCTTCTGGGGTTTAATTAGTTCCACATCAGACACAAAAGGAAGGAGACTTCAGTAGGGAGCTTTTCAACAATATATGATATGTTTCAATAAATAAGATTTATCCAAATTATGCCTTAACAGCTTGTTTAACTGCAATGAAATGATATGCAAATTTGTGCGGTATCTAAAAAACCATCAAATGAAAAATGAGATTATATTTCAAAAACTGACACGCCAATTATATTGATATAATGGCATCTGAATTACAAAATAGCGCAATAGTGTCCCTGCTCCCCCCTAAATAAACAGAAATCCAAACACAACTGTTTTTAGATACCACTGTTTCGGATGCTAATAACGGTTTATTTTTTTCGTCGCGTGTGTCTTTGGGCCAGCGAACAGCCAGACCGCCAATAACGACGAGACCCACTGACTCTCCTTCCTTTTGTCTCCGCAGCTGCACATTGAACGAATGACATACCAACGGACAGGGTGCATCTAATCCAGGCGCTCCTTGGTCTCCCTTATCCCCCTTGGCCCCCCTGTTGCCTTTCTTGCCCCTCTCCCCCTGCAAACAGTGCATTCAAAAAGACAGGGTTAAGTCCTCCTCGCTCACGAACACATACGCAAATTAATTCTATTTTTTTTTTGTCGTCGAGAAAACAAAGATCCATCAGATCAACTCAATATCTGAATAGAATTCCAATGTCTTTATTGGGAGATACAAAAAAAGAAGGATGTACTTTTCTTTTGGGCTGAATAAAAACATTTGAAGGATAGCTAAAGAGAGGAAGGGGAGGTGACATTTAAAGAAAAACCGTAAGAATTTAGTGATCAGGAGGATTAAGTGGTGGGAAGCAAAGATGGTTTACCCGTTAGAAGTTGGGGGATACAGACCAATGCTATTGGTGAGTGGATACTTGTGATGTCATCGTGATTTTGACAAATAATATCTGATAACGGAATCATAAATCAAATAATAGGATCTTTTAGGAGTTCAAAAAATAACGTTAAAAAATTAAAACATTATGCAAATACTTACTGTTTCTTAGACATTTCTGTGGTACACACTCTGTAGCATATTTAAATGTTGTCCATGTCTGATTAAAGGGATATTTCACTTTGGCATAGACCTAACACAAGTAATTTTATGGAGCTTACCCCAGTCTATCTGCATTTCACAAAATTACTTGTGTTTTACCGAAGTGAAATATCCCATTAACATCAGCCTATGTTGAAGTGATCCATAAATATTGTGTTTGGAACACCTAACTCATTTTCATGTTAGACACTATGGTCCTCCAGGATTTTAGTCTGTAGGAACACATCAAAACCTTCTGGAAAAAAAATTATTTTGTTGCATAAAATATGAACTTACACTTCAAAAGCCAGCCAGCCCTTAACATTTTCTTCCCTCTCTTTTATATAGCGCACAATATAATTACAATATGGGAATGCCAAACAGCTGTAACCACTGGTTGGATCTGATTGTGCAATATATTATATAATTTCTTTGTAAAACGGTACTTTCCTTGGTCAAATTACAGGAGAGTCATTGCTTTACATACTTTCGATTATTGTATAAATTTCATATGTGGAATCTTCTAAGCTGAGACTAAGCTGTCAAAGCTATTGGGATTCTTGTATTAAAGCTATTTGGGCATGTTTTCAAATTTAAATGTTTAAAATGTGTTCATTATAGTCACATACACAGTGCCTATGCCCTGCAGGATGCCTTGCCTATGGTATAAGGTGTGAGATATGTAAGGAATGAACCACGACGGGCTGTCCCGTTATTGGAAATTAATGTACGATGGGGGTTAACCAGCCCCAAAGCACATTATTTTCCAATAACAGGACAGCCGGAGGCGTTTATTCTACTTATACAACGGGTTGTATAAAGAAAAATACACAAATTTTCACTAAATAAGTGAACAGATCCTTACATAGTTCTCAAAATGCATTTTCTTTGAAAACCAATAAATAAATACAAATGCAATCTGAGAAAACACACAAACAGGAAAGATGTACGGCCAAAAACAAGAGTTCCCTCATTCAACTGTCAGACAGTAACAGATCCACTCATCAAGGGCAAAGGTTTCTTTTGGGGTCCAGATTAATACTGAAAAGAAACTAAGAGGAACTGGGAGTATAATAAACCCAGCTCACGTGTAATGCTCTTACAACGTCAATTCAATGTTTTTTTTTTAATGTATTTATTTTTTAGGGAAAGTTTCTTTCTTTCCTAGATAATGTGAGGAGAACATTACACGTCAGCTGGGGTAGGAGATTAAAGCAGGCGGAGTGGGAAGGGAGGTTTTTTTTAGGGAGAGGAACGGGAAGGAGGAGAAGGAGAGGAGAGGAGAGGAGGATTAACCCGGACTACACATTAGAATGCAGAGGAGCAGGACACCAGAGGGGTGAGGGGGAGAGAGAGGGCGACCCCGGAAAGAGCCAGGTGACACACAGCAAGGCTGAGGGGAGGAAAAGGGGATAGGAAGACCTGCGGAAACAAAGGGAAACAGGAAACAGGAAAAAGGAAACAGGAAGTAAAAACAGCACTGCAGCGCCACACCCTGCATTCAGCAACAGCATCTATGCCTGGAGGCCACTTCCTCAACATTAAGACTAGCCTTGACTCTTAGTCTTCTATTTTCTTATTAAACTTTTTTCCATTGAGGGAAGGTCTTTTTGGACCACTAGAGATTCTTTCTCAAATTTTGGAACACTACCTGGTGCAACTCTCTTGTTTTATTTAATTTAATTATATGCTGTTTTACCTGCTTTATATGCATTATACAGACACTTTTTAGCTGTAAGGGATTTGTAAAGTGCACTTCAAAATGAAGGTGAATTAAATGAAAGTTGCATTATAGAGTTGTATTACGCTAGAGTAATACAACATTATAGTTTATTGTAGATCGGAGTAAATGTGAAAGGTGAGGCCAGTTGAAACTACTGACATAGGTGGGAGCAGCACGATTAAACCGATTAAATGTGTTAATAGGGATGGGAAAACACGCAGGCTTCAGGGAGAAGTGAGTTTCTCAATCCATCAAATCAATAAAAAAAGAGTCCAGCATCTTGTCAAAAGCACACACTTTTTATTTTGCAGGACCATTTTACCCAATGCAGTATCGGTGAAAATTTCAGTCATAGAGAATAAATTTGAGTGTGAAATCAAATGATTTCCATAATCTAGTAAGCAGGTGTTCTGTTGCGCATTTTACTTGCAAAATACAAAGCGGCGTAAATGGTCACTGCAAAACCAAGAGCTTCAACATGAAAATAAATGACATAACATAAAGGCCACATTTATTTATTTATTTATTTATTAAAAAGTTCTTCATTTAAAACAAAAACAGAACTAATAAGACCACTGATGAATTACTAAATTTGTCACTCTTGTGCACATGCTATAAAAAAAGCATATTTTCAATGGAGTAACTTGACATCAGGTTAAAATATGTCTTCAAGTTGAGATAACATGAGGATGTAGGGTGGGCTGCAACTCCTTAGAAAAGGCTCTACTATTTGTACTCTTACACACAACTAGTAGATCCTTTTTTTGGGAATTGGAGCCCATCCCATATCTTCATATGATCTCAGGACCAGTACTACAATTTACCAACAAAGGAATGGCCACTACTGATGTCATCAGTCCTCTTTAATTAAAATAAATTCAGATTTATTACTTGTTACTGAATAAAATAGTCAAATCCACTATGCTCCCATTCATTTCTCAAGACCTATGCCAACATGCTGAACAGAGCAAATTAATGTACAAAAGATATTAATTTCAAACGAAGCCAATCATAAACTGACTTTAGGCAGTCCCTAAAGGTGAACAAGTGAATAAAAATAATGATCTACAAGTAACAGCTAATGCAAAAAATGAAAATTATGCAGTAAGTATTAAATTCTTACTTTAAAATGTCTTTCAGATATGTCAGACCTTAACTTTAAAATCAAGAACCTATCCCATATAAACATACAGATAAGCCTCTCATAAAATGCAATATTAGGAGCATGGGGGATTAACTGTATTTCAGTCATCATTTTTTAGTTACCACGTTATTGATTCACTTGAATGAACAATAACATTGCTCTCCAGGAAAGAGTTAAATTTTAAAGAAGAATGCATATTTTATCTTACCCGGTTTCCTTTCAGTCCATGTGGTCCTTCTATACCCTTGAAGAAAGCAATAATAACACATTTGTAACTGTAATTACGTTTAAATATGAACACAACAGTAGACCATGTGGCTGTTGCTAATAAAAGTTGCATTACTGCTATTTGTGACCCCTGAAGCCTCATTTAGCTATAGCCATTTGCACTGGAATAATGGGGGCGGCATCTTGCAGAAATCATGCGTTGCATGCATTGATTTAAAAAAATAATTCTTCTGTATTGTTATAATGTCTAATGTTCAGGTGTTTCTGGTCATTACGATAATGAGGCGGGACTTACAGGGAGGCCTTGTGGCCCGATTGGTCCTGGAAATCCTGTATCACCTTTGATACCCTACATCAGAGATAAGAGGACAGTATAAGGTGTCTATTGAGAATGTACAAAAATAATACAGATAGTAGGGGCGACATAGCTCAGGAGGTAAGACCGATTGTCTGGCAGTCGGAGGGTTGCCGGTTCAAACCCCGCCCTGGGCATGTCGAAGTGTCCTTCAGCAAGACACCTAACCCCTAACTGCTCTGGCGAATGAGAGGCATCAATTGTAAAGCGCTTTGGATAAAAGCGCTATATAAATGCAGTCCATTTACCATTTAGTAATATATATATATATATACAGTATATATGTGTGTGTGTGCGTGTGTGTGTGTACGTGCAAGTGAAGTGTGCTTTACTGACGATTAACTTTAAACAGTTGTGCAAGTAATGGAATCTAGCAGCTGTAAATATGGGGACAGGGCCGAGGCCCTTGTGCACAGTTCTGTATGTTGACAGAAGAAGAAACGCTGAGATGCAACACGTGTTCAGTGCTGCGTCCGCCATCTTGTTCTCACCCTCTCCCCCTTTGGTCCTGCTGGCCCTGGAACCCCAACCGGTCCTACAAGACCCTGTGAAAATCAAAAGAGAGAACGCCCGAAAAATGACCTCGGCAGAAATGCTAGCATCTGAACAGTGGAGCTTTAGAGGGAAATATATGGAGGAATATTTCAGTATAAAAAAAAAACTATACTGCAGGTTAACAAGCTTCAGTTTGGGTTCTGCCAAGTGTTTTTGATTAATACTGGAGGCGCTTTTCCTGTGATCCACAGCAGTTTGAGCTGCACCACAGTTAATCTCCCAATACCACCCCACCCCCTCCCCAGATTGGTAGATTTATATTTTGCAACATTTTTGTTTGCTGTACGCTTATACAGGCTGGAGGAAGATTATACATTTACTGGGGGTTTTCAGACTTGTTGACCTTAAGCCAAACATAATTAAATAAAACTTGCCCTGGTTTCTCCTTGCTGTTGACAGAAATCAATGACAGAATAGTAACATTTTACCACTGTTCTTAACATTGCTCCTCAGGCGTATATTTGGCATGGTGTTAACACAACGTATACTTTGAACATGCAGACGTATCCCAGCATGCTCCGCTTATGGGTCATCGCAAAGGTCAGAGGTCAAAAGCTTTAAACTGCTGATGTCAAGTAAATAACAAAAGAGACACACACATCTTGAATGGACCTGCAAAGGCAAAGAGTTCCAACTTTGGGAACACCAAATTAGGCTACTGGATTCGATTTAAATAATTTGCTTTTATGAGCTAATTGAGTACATCGTGTTTCCAGCTTTTTGTTATGAGGAACTGGAAACCACTTAATGCTTATGTTCAACTTAAACGCAGAGTACAGATGTCATTTTCTACAAACTAATAGATACCAAGGTGCTCCCAGAGATGGAAGTAGACCATGCCAATGCATCTCCATAGAGAGTGTGTCCATAGAGTCAGACGTATAGAGTCCCCCCAGTGAACAGGGACTCGGACAGACCAAACTGTCGGGAAGACAGGCAGACTGACATGCACGCAGACAGACAGGCAGCCAGGCAGCAGAGGGAGGGGGTGGAGGAGAGGAAAGAGAGAGAGAGAGGTTTTGGTTGGGGGAGGGGAGTGGGCGTGCGAGGTATGGGATTGTGAGCCACTCACCACTGGACCCGGCCTGCCGTCTAGACCATGAGCCCCCTGGACAGCATGTACACAGTTAGGGAGCGGAGAGGAGAGATGGGCGGGGGGAGGACGGGGGGAGTGGGGGGTGGGGGGGTGTTGGGGGTGGGGGTTGAGATGGAGGTGAGTGAAGCAGTGACTTGTGGGACTCCAAAAAAAAATCCAGTTTTGATGAGGAGGAGGAAGGGGGTGATGGCATTGTGATGGTATGGGAAATCGACAGTAACTCCTTTCAAAACACACAGCTGATTTGTTTGTGTATTTCCACACGGCTGGACGGGTGGATCATATCGATTTGTACTCCGATCCAGTGGTCAAATTTTTAGTTTTTTTTTGTGTGTTTTCAACATGAAATCTGCAACGATTTTAAGCCCAAGAAACCAGGTGAGGTGGGTAAACTGTGTAATCCACTGCTTTAAATTCACCAATTAAGTGCTGAGTAGAAAAAAAAAAACATTCCTATGCTCATTCTGACCCATTTAAAAGGAGTTACTGTGCCATTGATGATGTGGCTAGTACATGTTTATCAAAGACCTTTGACACCACAATGATAAAACCAGAAGTTAGGAAAGGAAAATCCCTTAGATTCACCTTTAGCTCCTCTCATAGCATGCTACTACACACTACATCACACACACAAATACAGGACCCTCCCCCCAAACCCAAACACACACACACACACACACACACAGACACACACATAAACCATTCATCATAGTTATAAATTTACACACAGAGATTCAAAGCTATTACAGTTATTTTAATAATATTAATTTGCTTCACACTACACAGATGACATCCTCTTAGCTGGACATGGACACTGACATTGAAGCCATTCGAAATGAAGTACCCTGTTAAAGAGAGCAACAGCACTACACGCCCTGGGTTTCAAACCAGTAGCCTTATTGCTGCAAGTCTAATCTTAGTTTCCCAGGGACTATACCTGGAAATTAGTCTGTCAGCTAAGTAATAATAGTAATAAAAAAATAATAACAGTAATAATAATTGCTAGAATGCGACTACACATCTGCAGTTTTGGTTCTGCTGCTCTCTCAGCCTTATGCTGAGCTTTAGTTCAGCAGCACAGCAGATCTAGCACTTTTTAAATGGCGGATGTGTGCGAATATTCAATACTGGGAAAGTGTTCGTAACATGCATGTTACATTGAACTCTGAAAACGTTCCCTGTGGTTTAAATGCTTTGTTAGGGTTTCTGGGAACCCTAACAAACTCAGCTTTGTTTCCAAGCACATTAAATAATTGTCTCAGGTTCCTTGCCTCATCTTTTAGGTGAAATCTCCCTGGTATTCTCAAAAATAATTGAAGCATGAGAGAGAATTAGTCCAAAAAGTAAAATAAAATAAATAACACCAAGAAAAAATGTAAATAAAACAAACATGATTTTCCCCCCCAGAATGTCCCTTGCAAAAGACCTTCAAAATCGAAATGGCTAATCCTGGGATTTGTCAAAAGCACTCTTTGCTGTTGAGATTGTGACAGCAGTGCTTCACAAGACTTTGGCCTGTATTTGATCTTGCAGCAAATCAGCGATACATTAAGTAGAGGCCCTATTGTGAGGTGGGGCCAACTGAAAGCTGGGATGAAGAACCAAAATGGATACTCACGGGCAGCCCAAGATGGCCCCTATCTCCTTTTTCTCCCTTCAGTCCAAGTCCTCCTTTCTCCCCCTTGATGCCAATACCTGGCTCCCCCTAAAACAAATGAGGAGTTTGTTTTCTACGATAGCTTTTCAATTCAATACAGCTTTTCAATTCAATGAAAAATATGGCACAAATTAATCTTTGCAGCACCTAAATTGTTGCTGCTACTCCAAATACTGGGGTTCTCAGTAAAACTGTATTTTTTAGTGAACTGCCACTGAAAGTGCATAAAATAACTTGGAAACCTGTGTGTCCACCATTTTTGTAGTTCTTCCATTTTCACGTAGGCATGTTTTAAACATAGGCATCTGTCCCATCATGGCAACTTCCTCCATGAATCAGAGAGGGCACAGACTAGCACGTCGCTTCTATTCGCTCTGCAGTCCAGCAGCTGTGCTGCACCATTACTGCTCCAGAGGAACTGCACAGTTTGCGCAGCTGCTGCAGCCAGCTGCAGGCCCACTGCAGGTACCTGACAGACCAGAGGGACTGCTGACACTGTGCTTTCTCTCATTTTGGGAAATGCTTATTCATCTTAAGAAGGGAGTGCTCTCGGTTTAACAGTTGAGATGATTCATCCATTGCTCTGGAGCAAAAGTGGCTCTTGTTACTTCTTACCTTTGGCCCTGGAAGTCCTGGAGATCCCTGAGAATCACATGAATAAGTTTAGTTAGGTACTATCCAAGCAGCTTAGCACCAGGGCTACTCTGTATATCACAACATAGCCTATTAAAACAGGTGCTGATCTCCGATATCTGGTCCCTTGGTCTAGAAACGCTACAGTGACTGGGAAGTGACTTTAAGAGTGTCCAGCTCATATAGGCCAATTGTATAGCTTTCAGATATGCAAAAACTTGAGCATGTTGGGAAACGTGAGGTCCTCCACCAAACACCATGTTTGCTTGGGGGGGGGAGCTGCTACTCCACCTCCAGTTTGCACTTACCACGGGGCCAGCTGGTCCTAGTGGTCCTGGAGGCCCAGGGGGCCCATGGACCTGCACAAAACAGAAGATGAGATCCTTAATATTAACAAGTGAACCTTCCATATCTGTTTCAGTACTCATAAAGATTTAGCATCAAGCTAACCGGTACCATTGTCTTTTTAAAGGTCTGTACTGCCAGTGGATTTGGGTCCTACCAGAACAGTCAATTGTACAATATCATAATTAATTATGATTGCACCAATGAGTCCCCTCAGTTATGAAGTAAATGGTTATGGTGTCATAAATTTTGGCGCTTACTATATGTACATGGGATGTGGCATCCCAGGTCAATTGATACACTAACCAACATTCTTTGGGTACCAATATGGATGAATATCATTGATGATTGTCATTATTATCATAATAAAACTGGGATAGCCTCTTGCTTTTCCCATTAGCAAGCATTTGAATGATGATGAAAACAATTTTTTTTTTACATCATGGCCAGATATTCGAATGATCCTCTATGCAGTGCCATCCCTAGGCACAAGGCCGTGTTTCATTTTCAACCAAAAACAAAAAAAAAAAACCAAAAGGCCAAAAGATCCTCACCATGTCTGGCCTCCCACCCTTCTCTCCTGCTTCCCCCTTTTGACCCTGAGGTAGGGAGAGTCACATGGGCAAAATGTTACAACAACGCTCGCAATTCCAAAAAGAGAACTAATTCCAGCGAAGGTGAAAATGAGGACAACACGAGACAACCCTTCTCTGGCACAGACAGCATCACAGAGGGGCACCATTGCGTACCATTGAGCCTGGTAATCCAATGGGACCAGGTGGGCCCGCCACGCCCTTTTCACCAGTAGGGCCATCTAATCCCTACAGACACAAGGAAGTGGGAAATGCGGATTACACATATGGGCAGTGTCGCTCAATTTGGAAACTTGCACGGTTGATTCAAATAACAGTAATTTGTATAATTGGGACATTCACATGTCAAAACGAGCAGTTGGTTTCCAAATTCACAAGGCAGTGGAAGAAATGTTAATGATCCAATCACAACTTCAGTCCATCCAGGCATTAAATGTTTTTTTTAATTGAGTCTCGTGCATCTCAAACTCCCTCAAGGGACTGAAGAATAAAAATGATGAAAAATGGAAATATCTTAAATTAAAGGACGCAATGTTGCCCGACCCTCTCACAGTCATACAGTACACAGTTCTGCATATAATATGATATAATAAAACCTTTGCACACAAGACCACGTCATGTCTGAAACACTGTGGATGGTTTCTGTTTCATGTTTCTTTTTGGTACCGAAATCCAAATGGTTTTTCGTTCATAAAATAAAACCATTCCATTTAAAGTGAATGAGCGATCTGCGCACTCGTGTGGATTAGTGCATGCGTGAGGATATCCATTGTTTACTTATTTTAGACACTCTATTCAAAGTTAATACTGGTAAGTGTGCGAGTGCGTAATTCCAGAGCTCTCAAGACTTGGAACCCCGTCAAAGATCAAAAGGACTGAGCAAAAGCTTGGGCTGTTCATCAAAAACTACATATCCCACGTTAAATCCCCCTTAGGACTTCTGACGTGCTCCAGGTCACCGCCGATGCCGGGTCTGTAATTTGAGGGCGGTTCAAAGTGCTCGACGCGCTCAGCCCCGTCTCGGTGTTTAATTACAGTGCCGCGGCGCTCTTTGGGCAGAGAGCGGCGCGATGCTACCGCGATACGTTTCCCGAAACCACTCACGGGCGATCCAGCGGGGCCCGCGTCCCCCTTGTCGCCCTTCGGCCCGGGGAAGCCCGTGACGCCTCCTTCCCCTCTGGGCCCCTCGGGGCCTGGAGGACCCGCTGGCCCCGTGTCTCCCGGCTTTCCGCGGGGACCCTGGTGGAAGAAGGAATAAACAACCTCTTTGTTTCCACGGTTACCACACGTCACCATTCCCACCAGCATCACTCCTGTGATAAAGAACATTGTCATCATCATCATAATCATCACCATCACAAGAACACTTAGAGCACTGGAAACCACACTAATTCTGAGCAAAGGAAAAAAACCTAAACAATACCCAAGATTGCTACCATAAAAGATAGAAGCCAGTGTTCTACACCAAAACTACGGGACTTTGCCAATTAACCAATTAACTGTAGATATAGGAGACCATTAGATCATGAGTCTCCCAAAAGCGCATTACTGGAGTGAATCCGTTTTCGTAGAAACATCCCGGAGAATAAATAATATACCTTTTCACCATCATGACCGGGGGGGCCTGGCAATCCAACTTCACCCTAGAGGGAACAAATATTTTAAGCGGGAATTTACCAATTGGGCTACAAATAGCAACCTAAACTACAAATAACTTGGACAATATCGCAGTTGAATGATTGCAGGTTGTTTAAGGGGCATCTATTTGTAAGGATAAGCACAATGTTGTTCCTCAGGTATGCCATTTAAGAAGGAACCTGTATTTTCCTTGGAGTCCAATTCTTAGAGATGCTCCCACAGCAATATTTGTACTCAGCTTGGGGGTCAATTATATGTTATACAAAGCATGGAAAAATACAATTAACCAGCATAGAAACAGCTGTTGAGTGCACACATGCAAGGATGTAAATATTCAGATGCCCATACCTTTGTACCAGGTGTCCCAGGAGGCCCAGGTAGTCCAGGGGGACCCTTGGCAGACGAGCAAAAGGAGAGTCATATTATTAACAATGTGGCACAACAGCAGAGGTGGCACTGGCAAGACCATTCACCAACTAATTAGCTTTCTCTTATAATGCTTTGGAGTGCCTTTGTAAAGCACTGGCAGATCATCAGCCATGACAGTTGGACTGCTAGTGGGCTGTTGTACGGTTTCTAGATGGACCTTTGCTGCGTTTGCATTGTTTTCATTGCAATGCATCACCACTGCCACATTGTTAAAAGGCTAACCAGTGAACTCATGTCATATCGCTGCTATATTTATGTATTGCTATATTTAGAATTGAACTGCATGTGCAGGCAGGCTAATTCTTACCATCAGAGGCACGTTGTGAATATCCTGAAAAGAAAAATGACCAAAAATATTAATGAAAATCCATATGCAAACTGTATTTAAAATATTCTACAGTGGGAAAAAAAGTAATAAAAATTCAACAAACCAAGAATTTGTCATTGAAATTGCCATTGTAGTCGATAGTTTCAGATTTCCCTGGTTCGCCCATTGGACCAGGAGGACCCTGCAAAGGTGAAAAGAAATGTCAGTGTGATTATATATTGGAATGATATTTATTTTTAAAATACGTATATACTGTATATATGGACTTCACTTACTCTTGGCCCAGCTGGCCCCTCTGGTCCTGTCACCCCCTACCAACCAATCAAAGAGAAAACCGTTTCTTGCATCTGAGTTTTATATTTCAATAATTATGAGCGATGTTCGCTCACAACAGCAACAATAAAAAGACCATACATTTCTTCATATTGAACATAAACATAAAGACCACTGCTCAATGGAAGGGGCCGTCCAATAGGACGCGCGTAATCTAGAATGACAAAATGGCAAAAGTCCATTGCTTACCGTTACACCTGCATCGCCTTTGTCACCCTGGGAATTGAAAAGGAGATATTTGTTACATCTGGGTTACGTCCCTATAAGGCGTTTTGGCCCTGTAGGCCAGGCCTGGTTAGGGCCCTGTAGGCCAGGCCTGCTTTAGGGCCCTGTACGCCAGGCCTGCTTTAGGGCCTTGTAGGCCAGGCCTGGGTTATGGCCCTGTAGGCCAGGCCTGGTTAGGGCCCTGTAGGCCAGGCCTGCTTTAGGGATCTGTAGGCCAGGCCTGCTTTAGGGCCCTGTAAGTCAGAGTTGTGGTGCTTTAGGGCTCTGTAAGTCAGAGTTGTGGTGAGCACACTGAAGGCCGTGCAGTGTACCTTGGGCCCCAGCGGTCCTGGAGGCCCGGGCAGGCCCGGTTCCCCTTTGATTCCAACTCCTCCTGTACTGGGCTCCCCCTTGTCACCCTGTGACAATAAGAAATTAGATCAAATTTTTTAACTTCTAATTCCCAATGTTAGTGCAGCATGTGTAGCATGTAGTATGGCATGGAGAAGGCCACAATATATCCACAGAAAACATTCTCCATATTTTGGTATAGATGACAAAAATCTTGAAGTTGATCACTGCTTTAGCTAGTAGCTAAAATGATGTAATTATTCACGAATATGCAGACACACACTTTTAGGTTTAATGCATCACTTAATGCACAAAGTAATCAAGTGAAACACTCCAGCACAACAGCAATCAAAAGAAGCTTCAACTCAGGTGTATTATACATGGTTTCTAACAAATACACCATTGAAAATTCAAAGCAATCCAAATGATACATTTCAGATTATTCTGAAACACACCGAGTCCCATGACACATGACAAGCAACAGGAAAGGACATTTTTATGCAGTCTGAATCCATTTTATGCAGTCTGAACAGGGCTGAAGAGACTCCCTGCACAAAAATATCCACGTTCCTGCAGACCCTGAAACCTCCATATTGCTCAGTACATAGACATGAGTCACATGACTGGCACCAGATTTTCAGAGAAATGAAAGCATTGAACTTTGAGCCAAACAAAACTCAGAAGCAGCTGAAGAAGTCTGAAGAGTCCGAGTTTCGTACAGAGGTCTGGGACTCATTCGGTTTTTAATGTCCTTTCTCTTAATGCAGAGCACTTTGGAAAATTAAATGCAACAGGATTATAATTATAGAATCCAATTTTCAGTGTTTGCTGAAATTAATTTCATCACAAAGAATTACAAAGTGTACTGTGGTCTGGATCTTAATTTGGCCAATGATGAAGATTTAGCCTATTTCCACCGACGCACCTGTATGCATTATCACGGTCATGTTGTGGTGGGTAAAGCAAATGGGAAACGTGGTCGTATTTATCACAAACGTGCGATGGAAGCGGAAACAACATGCCCAAACCAGGCCTACCCTATATCCCCTCTTTCCAGGAATGCCGGGGATACCAGCTTGACCCTTAACAAAAGGAGGAATGGTTAAGGTGTTACACCTGCAATGGTGCAGTTATGATAAAACCGTATTCAAAGCACTTTTCAGATAACCGCAATCCTCACACCAAGCTCTTTACCTTTCGACCAGGAATACCGGGAAAACCTGGGTGTCCCTACGGTGGCCCAGAGGGCAAAAACACAGATGGGGAGGACAAGAAAGAAAGAGACAGAAACACGCAAGAGAATGAAAGCCCTTTCCAACACATGTGGTGAGTAAAAACAGCAAAGTCTTCACAAAGTACTTATGTTATATGTGTTGTATGTACACGCACTAGCATGCAACACAGTCCCATATATAAAGAAATAGTGGGCAAGGATACAGAACGGTAAATTAACATAAAAACAGGAACTCTTTAATGTTTTCCTTAGCTTTTGATGGCTAAAAAAGAACACTAGTCAGTCTGGCTGCCTGCACGCATGCTACAATTGACTAGAACTCATGATCATGCCTCCTTTTCAAAGACATCTGTTTAAAAAAAGGCAAGCGTGCTGTACACAAAATACAGAAATCTAGGGCCTGCATCTGAAAAATGACTCTTTAGAAAGGACACTTGTACACACATGCTCTGGAACAGATTTCATTTGGTATACAGTAAATAAACAACATGCTGAGAAAACAATATTTAGACAGCACAAGACATTTCAGCTTTCAGCCAGAAGTGCAACGACGCAATAAGCCAGCGCCCATTTTGAAAAAACGCTTTTGACGACATTAGGAGCAGATGGTAATCACTTGAACACGGAACTATACAGACTATCATCCCATCAAGGGCCCTGAACTGGCTGCCGGCTGATTAACTGCCCAAAATTGGTTTCTAAGAATAGCAAAGAATGCGAGGCAGCCGTTTAATTCAGGTTTCTGTGCTGCCTCCAGTTAAACTGCAGACATTATTAAGGGGCAGACTGATGTACGGTCACAGCTGCGGCAACGGCAGGCGACATGCTGTCTTCGCAACGTTCTCGGTCGGACGTTTATTGAGACGCAGATGCGCCACACCATATAAATTTCAAAATGGATAACTGCTAAAAAAAAAAAAAAAGAGTCAGCAATATTTGCATTTCCAATCCGGGCCTATTAAATCAAATGGCAAGACCTTTCATCTCAGGTGTGCTACGTTCTGAGATAAATAGGAACTGATTTTGGAATAACCGCGATTGCCAATGTGAACATATTTAACTCAAACAATGAACATCATGCAACATAAAGCATGACTTGTTTTTGCACGTAAGGTGAGCAGTAATTAGGTCAGACCAGTCAAAAGCCAAAAACACAACCGTGAATATAAAAGGGCACAACCATCTATACACACTCCACACACAAGCCATGCACGTGTAATTCAGTCTATGCGACTCTGATTTCAAAGCCAACTGCTAAGTTACTTGGCAATTGTAGGAGATAAGATTAAGAATAATCGTAGTAGGTTGGTCAACACTCACTTGTTTTACTACATTCATATTTATGGGAAAATGATTGCTTTCTGGGAAAAAGACAGCCTGGCCTAGTAAGATCTGCATGAGCAGGAAAATCTCATTTGTGTGCCAATACCTATACAGCATGAAGACTTTTCCCTCTTTCAGGAGCTCCCAAAAAAGACCACAGTGACTTCTCAGTCCTTACAACCGCTCATTTAATTTACAGTAGGGGAATGGAACTTCAGAGAGTTCCTGGCTCCTCCCTGCTCTGGCAAAAGGGGGCGGGTCAACTGGAATGCTGACGCCCACAGGCAGCTGGTCAGGGCAGCTCAGGGGCAAACGATCAGGGCAGCTGCCAGGATCCGACGCGCAGCAAGTGGATTTTTTTAAAATGCCGCGACAGGTGCCGCATTTGTGCCACTCAGAGGGTAGAGTGGTGCCCGCTTGCCCCCCGGGCATTTTAAATCGGGGCGTCAGCTCAGCAGCCCCCCCCCCATCCCATTGGGGTGGATCATGTGTCTCAGGTTCCCGGAAGATGAAAGGGGTTTTGGCCCCCGCCCGTCCCAAAGCAGGGATCAGGAGATGCGGGGATGGCCGCTGTTCAATCGCAACGCCATTCTGCCTGAATGCGGAAAACAGGAAGAGGAAGAGGAACCCTTTGATCCTCTCATTACCCGACGGCTCTCGCCATTCCGCACATCCACCATATCTGTCGTCACTGCCCTGTTTGCTATTTTGATGCTGGCAGTCCTCCCATTCTGTAGAGGGCGCCCTTACATAACCGTTGTGCTAACGTACAGTACCATTCGGTTGCCTGAATCTTGACTGAAATCAAGATGGATTCACCCTGAGGTTTGTGATGAGGACACTAATGAGCACAGAAAAATGCCCATCGCCAGCCATAGCATGAAACCATCGCAGTCTTTAAAAACAGTCAATTTGAAGAGATTAAAAACATAGCTGGACTCTGGAAATCTGAAGATTTCTCTTGAGGACTCATCTAGACTTGCTGAGAGAAGTGGCAAGGATATATGCAGAAAGAAAATAATGCTACTGGTCAGAATAGTGCATCATCCTTAAAATTAATATATGAATTCTACAGATGCACCCAGCGAACCTTCACATGCTATTACTATAACAAACTATTACATCAGCTCAAAGGCACGTTAAATCTACTTCCCAGAACAGACCTCCTAAACTGTACACTGTCATCAATACCCCTTTCTGTCTCCTGCACACTCCTACCCAATCAGAGGGAGTGCTCACAGAGCCATCGTCCACGGCAACACGCAGTAAAGTGGGTTTTAAAAGGTTTCGTTAAAACGCTGACCATTCAATCCTGGCCAAGGGGAGTTCGCCATCGACAGTTAATGCTGATGCATAACATCAAAATATTTCACAAGCACAAACCGACCAACCGGCGGCCACTAACTCACAAAACTCTAAGGTGTCGCTTGTCTAGTAATACTGAAATATAACAGGCCCTAAAATGCTGTTTTGCTGAAGCAGGAACAATGGCAGCGTTTAAAAGGAAATTAAAAGGGCATTGGCGAACCATGGCTATTACTCTTACTTGAATAGCATTAAAAGTCTCGTCTGTGAAAGCCCTCTTTCTTTATTAAAAAGCGTTCACAAAGTCCCTGTCGCCGTGGGTACGGCTCCCGTGACACACCGCTCCTTAACGCTGTATTTACCTCGGTCCCGACGGGATAAACCCGCGGTCACCTCCGCTCACCATGGCGACAGGCCGAGCTCGCGGTCGCTCCGCTCTGGCTGGCGGGAAACTTGCGGGAACAGGAAGTGAACGCAAACGCTCCGCTGGCTCGCCAATAACGGTCCCGCCATTGTACCCGCACTCTGAGTCTGGGGGGGTGGGGGGGGGGGGGGGGGGGGTCTGGGGACCGCACTCTCTGGTGGTGTATTAGTCACTAATTAAAAAACCAGACCCTTGTTTCCATACTTGCCCCAGTACTGTGTGTAGCATGGGACATTTCCACATGTCTCCTTCCTCAAATAACATGACATTTCAACACTACCGCTATATGCGTGTAAGTTAACCTGCGTGTATATGCATATTCCACAAAATATCAGATTTTTTTTTTTTTTAACTGGGTGCTTTTTTAGCTTCAAGTGAATACTATTACTAATGCACTTGAGCTGTAAAAATGATTAAACAACACACTTTGCAATTTATTAATATATTTGCAAACGGGGCCTGGAAAATTTGACCAATGTCCGACGAGGGCAAACTCTTTAATGGTTTAGTATGAAGACAACTAAACATTCTAAAATGACTACCCCAGATGAGCCAAGATCTACAATGTTGAGATGCATTCTGCTTTACTCATTTACAGCACATCCATGCAAGTAGTGACACACACCAAATCCACACACAGAAAACAGGGCACCACTCCCTGCACAGCACACAGACTCTACCTTTTCTCCTCTCTCTCCTTTCAGACCCATTTCCCCTTCACTTCCCTGCAGGAACACAGTGATTTGGAGACACCCTTGGAATACGATGGAATATATTGCAATATATTGTAGACATAAGGATTTACATCTTATTTGAATATTTGCCAATATATTGTGAAATTCAGCTGCATTTTTTTTCTTTTGACAAATATAATTTATTTCAGTATTTTGCAGTATAATCCATTTCCCGCCTAAGCAGCAGATGAGGCGGGTTTTAAAGGACAGAGATGAAATCAAAGGAGGGAAGGAATCTCTGATTCTTGTCACAACATGGAACAGTCAGGGACTCGTAATTCTCCCTGAGGTGACCCCCCCTACCTCCACCCCTCCCCTCCCAAAAAAGAAGTCCTGCACCGCTTAAACTTTGGCCTCTCTGCTGAGGAGCCGGACTTTCTAGGTGGTCCAGAGAACGGGTGGAAGAAGGAAAATGAATCTAACATCGGAGCTGAGCCGGAGGGAATTGAGCGAGGCCACAGTGCTTTCTGCTGGGCTGAAGTCAGGCCCAGACACAGGAACTGCGCGCGAACTTTTCCCCATTGCACCCCAACTGAAGATAAGGGCTCTGGCTTTCGTTTCACATATTTTTTTTTTTTTTGCAAGTGGACGTCTGCGCAAATATTTTCAGAAGCCGTTCTGTGTGGATTTAGAAACACAAAGAAACCCGATTCATAAAAAGATCATATCTGATGTTTTAAGTGCTTTGTTTTTGTCTTGCTTTTTTTAGAGGGCTACAGCAGGTGTAAATTTAACGGGCGGCCAACATTACCGACGTACGATCTGATTATTCTGTAAATGAAAATATTCCCTTTGAGTAAAACAGGAATAGGACTGTGAAGTTCTCTCCAGTATTTTGATTGGCACTGCACTACGAACATTCATCGAGATAAAGTAATTACTGGTTCTTAATGAGTGATTCCACAAAGCACCTTTCAACTGCTGGTGGAAGCATTCCATGAAAAGTACTGCTCTGAAGGAAATAACCTGAGGACTTGAAAGCAAATGATTCTTCACACTTCACACAAAGTGACAGGAGGAGATATGTGCTTCATACTTTACGCATCAGACATTAAGGAAGAAATAATTCATACACTAAACAAAAGAGGGCACACGTGCTACTTAGAATCGAGCAAGTGTCTTAGCGCCTTAGTGGAGGTTAGCCAAGGTCTAATCACACCGCCAAACAGCTGAGAATCAAAGGATGCGGCATTGTTTCCAAAACACCAAATTATACTTTCTAGAGCTAAGCTTGTTTACTATAAAAGTGATTCAACTATCCATACTAGCTGGAACACTGTGCAGTAGAAATTAAGACTACAGTGGCGTATTGTCTTCAGGGACTTCACAATGCCGTCTGAACAAAAGTCATTCCGATCCAGGCCAGTGCCAGTGCCAGTGCCAAAGTTTAGCCAAAGTTGAGTTCTCTGTGCTGTAATTTTGTAGTTTACTTTCAAGAGCGTAAACACACACTGCAGGAAGCAAGAGGGTGCTCTTACCTTGAACCCCTGATCTCCCTTTGGTCCCTATCAAAGGGAGAAGAGAAAACACAAACATTGAGCATTAGTCACACACCATCAATCAAAGGAGCTTTCAACCACTGCTTAGCACCAAAGACCGGACTCTAAGCCCCACACCCATACCAAGTAACTCTGCACCTTCAGGTCTTTAACATTCAGAAAGGCTCATCTGAAGCACTGATTTCTTTATTAACGCAGCACAGCATTGTAACATCGCTGTAACCCACCCAGCTCTCATTGCTTTAAAAAAAATAAAAAAATAAAAAAATGAACATAAAACTGAGAAATGTCACAGCGCACCGACTCTCATTTCTCATTTCGTCAGTTGGAGTCCTCTGTTCTAGCTTCTATAGAAATTGTTGTCAGATCAACTATAAAACTACTGACCTGAAGCCAAAGCAGGGGAATTCTCAACTCTGTGAAAATCATACTGATCCCCTTAGGAGGAAATGAACTGTTGACGTTACCTTCTTCAGTCAGGCTGTCATAGATTTATTTTCAATGAATATGTGTTGGTTGCCAATTCAACTAAATAGTTTGGAAGCTGATTTGTCCTTTTTTACTTACAGTACAAGGACTAAACTGCAACTCACTGGATTTCCACCAGGTGATGCCATAAACACTTTCTTTGATGCAAGACTGCTGAAATAGTAATTACATATACTCTTGATTTTCTACAGTTCTCTTTTAAGATAGAAAATAGTTGCATTTGAAAGTTTAGATTTCATGCACAGCTCATGAACTGTGAAGTAGCTGTAATAAAAGATCCCATAACATGTATAGAGTGGTAGTGCAAGTTGGAACTACAGCTGAAAACAAATACAATGTTTGCCTTATAATGAATAAAAATGTAAAATCAGGGAAGGAGCATTTTCCTATGTGAATCACAAACAACTGATTTTATTTCAGACAACAAAAATGTTAGGTGATAATCAAAACGTCATCAACTGAGCACATTTTCCAGTCAATCATTCAACAGGATCGCCACTCTTGCAACTATACGTGACACGTTCGCTCAATCATTAATTGTTAAACAGATTGACTGTCTTGTTACTTTAAAAAAAAATGCAGCTCTCGTTTGTTCACCTTGTGAACAGTGCACACCATCATCAACTCGACATGTCACAAACTGCAAGAAGCAGATTGCCTCCGAATATAAAATGACCCACAGCTCTAAAAGAAATGTGGCATCCATCTTCTATTGTTAGGGCAGAACCAAGATCACTCATACTATCATCGGACACTACAGCACCTGCTCAGCTTCTAATAAATCCGTTAGGCTAAAGTTTTACAGGAAGCCTTTACAGCAGAAACAGTTCCGAAATAGTTGGACAGAGGAAACCTCAAGTTAAAAAGACCAGATTTCTGAGAGATTGGAAAAAGGTAGAGAATTCCCAGGGTCTAAAGAAAATAGGAAACCAGCAGGAATGGCTTTAGCTATTAAATCTGAAAATGACCTGTTGCTAAATTTGTTATTCGTTATTCAAACGGTGGCCTGTCATCGTGATAAGCTAGGCTATTTAGTGAGCACATCAATAACGAATCACTTATATTTTTAGAGCCGTGGAAAAATAAGCTACGGGCAGTTGACACAGCTATTTATTCATTTTACGGAAGCACGTATTTTCACGGGGCGGTCTGGTTCAAATGACTAGTGCCAAAAATTCGACATCGCACAGATGGCGAAGACATTAACCTGTTGGGTTGGGAGTCTCGCCGAGAGCCGACCTGCTTTTCTTGGAACTGCACCGTTAAGTTGATGAGGGGACTTGCCTTTCCAACGCCGCCCGCACCCCATTGAGCTAGGAGGACTGAATCTCGGGAGCAGCGGACAGCTCTCGTGAGTCGCCGCTTCAGAGGAAATACATTAGCCTGAGCTATTGAGCACTGGGCCGGTTGACAGCCGGAGAGTTTAAGAGCGCTTTCCCGCTGTGCTTCAAGGCAAAAGGCTGAGCTGCGTCTGTGACGGATGATGGACGAGAGGCCGCGTTACGGCTTGGCTCACTGGACCAATTAGGACTACTTTAGATTAGATTTTTAGATAAAATAGGATTACTCGTCAAAACCAATAAGAAGGACGGTTGTAGCAAATAAATAAATAAATAAATAAATAAATAAATAAATAGTTTTGGCTACTTCCATCAGCATAGAAGCTTATGTAGAATTACGCTTGGGTCTGCATCAGATGAGTGGCGAGGGCTGGGCTAGTGGGCTACTGACATTTTTTCTAAAGTAATTAATAATTTAATTTCAATATATTACTAGGTTACTGTTTCACGTCGAACATTAGGGTATACTAAGATGTATGTAGCCTACCCATAGACCGTAGAGCCCAGAGCCTACCCCACCCAATAAAGTACCTTTCAGTGACGTCACTGACGTCTCCACGAGCCCTCTGTGCAATTCAATTACGTAACGTTGAACGGTTAACGGTTAACTGACGAAAAAGTTATTTAGAAGTTTTGAGATAGTGGGCAAGCGTGCATTCTAACGATTTTTTTTTAAATATGAGGTCGAACCTGGGTCGAACATATGGGTCGAATGCACTAAGTGTGTTCATAAAACTTTAAAATAGCTATTTGAACATAGGTAACTCGCATGTTAATTAGTTAGCAGCTATTAAAGTTAGCTAGCTGGCGGTGAGAACCTACACAACAAGCCTTCCTTTTTGCCAATGCAATGGTAACGTTAGCAATTACAAACTTCGAGGTACTACTATCGAAACTGCGTATCTAGCTAGTGTCCACTAGACTCCAATGTATTTCATTATGTTGGATAAACAATGTTACCATTACAATTGCAATTTAGCTCTCTTGCTGTATTAGTACTAGTCTGATAAAGGTGTTTGCTGCTTCCTGGCCTAACAATGTTGGTAGGTTGTCGGCTAACATTGCCCTGATTGTGATTGCGGGGGAATCATAATTATTAATCGATTTGTAAAAAGGTGTTAATGTAATTCATTGCACATGGTAAGTGTTTGCAATTTATCCTCAAGTTTAAAGCAATTAATTTTGTTCTAGATGGATATGACAGTTTTTCAAACGTCAGCAACAGCAAGGAAGAGCCACCTTCGAGAATAAGGTAGGATAGCTATCTTTGTCTTATTAGTTTATATATCCGAACACGATTGGAAAATATGGCTGCTTTATGCCAGAGAGGTATGCAGTGATTTATGGTCAGACTGTTGCATTTTTTACATGTAACATCTATGTGGCTGGCTGCTTTGTGAATAACATGATGGTTTATGCCAGTGAATCACTGAGCCTGGGGCAGAGAAGACACTCCCATGCCAGAAAACATTTGATAACTGACAGAGGACAACATATACAATCTTGTGCTTTTCTGAATTGATAACGGAGTTTGCAGCAAAATGATGAGAAAAGGGCATTTAACCAGGTATACAGCCAGGTGTGCAGGCAGGTCTTACCTGAGGACCTGGGGGACCTAGGGGGCCAACTTCGCCACGATCTCCCTATGACAGAGGAGCAGAGATGGATAGATGAGCAGAGAGGAGAGACAGAGACAGGGAGAAAGAAAGGAGGTAGAAGCTACTGAGAAACAGAAAGTCCTGGGTGGTTTTACTAAACTCTGCAATCCTCCTATTTTTCCTGACAGAACACACATGCCAAGTTACCACACATTTTTTATTTTATCATAGTAAACACCATCTTCTGAAGCAGAAAATGGATGACCAGAGTATTAATCTGGGGGGGGGGGATCTTTCAGGCCATTGAATGCCCAACATCTCTTATGCTATGCAAGGACTAATTTAAAAATGTAATCCTCTGCAGATGTGTTTTTGTGAAATGTTGTAATGAATGAAGTGGCCACTGCTAGTCGATTTGAATTCAGTCTGAGGAGTTTCCTCCAGGGGGCAGAATGCAGCCGGGTTATTCTTACAAACGGTAACCACATCAGGAAATGCTCGTAGTGACCTCCGAAACTTACCTTCAGCCCTGGGGTGCCCGGCTCACCCTGAAATCACAGAGGAGGAAGAAAACCATCATTAGCACAGAGGCTGTGAAAAGGCACATCCACCTTCTCAAGCCCTGCTCTGTCCAGCTAGTGAGGATGTAGCGGCTGACTAGCGCCCTGCCGTTGACACAGCTGTAGGTCTACCAGTCTTTTTGCAAATCGGCACAACAGCGGCTCGCTAGCTAGTGGTAATGTAGCCGAGATGTGAATCAGCTGTTAAGAGAAGGCAGAGTAGTTGGTGAATGGCACTGCCATTACTGTTGTGCAGATCTGAAAAAATGCTGGCGTGTGTGGGCAGCTGCAGCTGACAGAGGTCAAGTGGGAGATTGTGCGCTGGGCAGTTAGCTCAAACCTACCAGAAAAACTGAGCAGTCATTCAAAGTGTCTTTTTCCTGCGGTTATTATCCTTAATTACTTCCTTATCAGTTTCTCTGTGCCCAGGCCATACAGTGCCGATGTAATGAACATTGTAATACTGCATACCCCTGCATGCTGTATGTATCAGACATACTATGGAACGTTAATTGAACATCCATACATTTCAATGCATCAGCAATATGTCATGATCTGTTGGTATTCTGTGATTTTAAAAAATATGTGCTTTTATTTTAGTTTTATGGTATGTTTTGACCTGAATGGCTATATCTCAACACAACCCATTTGAGGGAAGTAATTGCTATTTTTGGAGCTGACCAACCCTCCGTTCCCCTCCACCCCAGCCCCCAATTACTGAACTCACTTTCATGTTCGTCCTGTGATACAACCTTGTTTTTGCGTTTTATCTCAGCCTGGGTGTGCTAATTTACTTCTCTTTAGTGTTTTTATGTTGAATGATTAAAATTCCACACACTAAATAATCCATTGCAGTTGAATTTGGGGAAAATCCTTCTGTCCCTAAGCAACATGGAAAACAAAGTCCGTAGCTTTTCCGGCTTTTGTTCTAAAGGTGAAATAGACACGTTCACTGGAGTTAAAATAAAAATCTATATTAATCTCTAAATTTAAACGAAGGAACCACACACTATAGTTATCCCAATGTGAGGGGTTCAAAGCTTTTCCATGAACCCCTAATTGGACAATTGTGAGGTACAATAGCTCCCTCGTACAGTCCGAAAGCTTCACTGCTGTCTAATTGTAATAGTAATAATCATCCAAATGAATGTTTTGGCTTTATCATAGAAAGGAGCAGCTGGTCACCGCTGTATACAGAGCTCCGGCTTTGATAAGTACTGGGAGCAGCAAAGGTTTAATCAGGGGTTCCCAAATTATCCTTTGTGTGGCAAATATGAACAAGTAATGTCAATTTGACAGAAACAGAAGCACACGTTTCACTTCTCTCCTTATGTTTAGCTAAATAATATGCAATCTAGTCTTTTGTGAACAGTGAGAAATAAGATAGAATAGTCAAAATAAGAGGTAACATCTCAATTTTACCTTCATTCCAGGTAACATCTGAAAATAAACAATTAAAAATGTGATTCAGTGTATAGAAATTTCCATTTAAAATCTGAAACCCGTATTTGAATAATAATGATATCACCTTTGTGTTCATTGCAGACTGACACCTGAATTCAGCAAGCATTTTCCCTTCATTATGACTCAAAAAATGAATGCTAGTGTTAAACTTTTCAAAGCAGAATTCATCTAAGTTGTATAAACCTCACCGAACTGTGTTCACAAGGAAAAAAAAAACTCAAGCATTTGCATTTAATTATGAATAAGTGATGACTGGGGCTAAGCTTGGATTCCAATTTTCAACTTGGCACGCCATTATTCATGGCAGCGTCGCATAATTGTTAGGAAACGGCCGCGTAACTCAGAAGTGATTTAAATTCCAAGATGGGGCAGTGCTGTTGTACCCTTGAGCAAGGTACTTAAGCTGAATTGCTTCAATAAAGTATCCAGCTGTATAAATGGTTTGGATGCTAAAAAAAAAGAAAAAGTAAGCTATGTGAGCTGCTCTAGCTAAGACGGTTTGCTAAATGCCCATATGTAAATGTAAACCAGAAGCAAGCTGGACACCATTTTGTGCTCCAATTTCACTTACCCTTGGGTCCTTTCCTGGCTTTCCAGGTTCACCAGGTTTTCCCTAAGAAAAAATAAAAATCAGAAAGACACACACACACACACACACACACACACACACTGTCAGCCTGTCCGTACAAACATACTTATGAAGTAGTACATCAGTAAGCTATAAGTCATTTTATCAGTAATATTAAGCTGGGTGATGAGGCCCTCAAAAGTAAAACGCTAAAGGAAATGTCAGCGTTGAATCCTTCCCTGGCAGCATGAAAGCTGCACCATACTGTTACTGGAACATACCGGTAATCCATTAGTGCCGGCCGGCCCTGGGGTCCCTGGAGCCCCCGGAGGTCCTGGAGGACCTTGCAATCCGGGCTCGCCCTGCTAAGAAATCCAAAGTTACCAACTGCCATGATTTTTATTATTTTTTTCACGCACGTGAGCATTTGAGTGATGTATGTTAATGAATGGCAGTATTAGCAAGATTTAATAAGGGGGGACGGAGGGGGGGGGTTAGAAGGCCGGGTCAGTTTTTTTTTGTTTCTGGAGTACCATGTTTGGAGTAGTGAGCTGTAGGCTGCATTATTTAATCCCTAAGTAGCGTGTCACGTGAGCAGTCAACCGTATACTATGAGAACACTGCAGTGGATCAGTTTATCAGAATCATTTCTGCAGCTGATAAGCCTTATACAAAATTGAATTGATGTCTTTTTTTCGCAGTGTCAATTGTGGATGTTTTTGGTTGTCGTTTAACAATTGTTTTTTTTGGCACACTGAAACGATACCACGATCATACATTAGTCTGGAGATGCATAGGCGCCAGTGTGTGAGTTTTAGATTTTGTGAGTGTAGGTGCTGTCTCTGAGGCTATTGTGATGTGATTGTAGGATAAAATATCACGTCTCTCGCTTCCCGTGCTCTTTCAGAGATACTTAACCTTTGCAACGACAAGAAACACAAAGATCAACATCAAAGGCCCTTTCATAAACCCTATCCATGAATACCTTTCAGTATTACCCTAAGGTAACAACCATATGCAACCAGGAGACTAAACACAGTCAGAACACAGGCAGAGCTCAAAGAACAACAAAGAGAGGGTGACAAGAAAGTAGAAGACACAATTTAAATATAAAAATAAGTAATAATAAATAACAAATCTGTTAAAGGGCACCAACTTAGGACCACATATTGGGGAAATACATTATAATTTTGAAACTGTCTTAAAACAATTTGTTACTTTTTGTACACTGACATCATCTTAGTATCTGAGTTGACATAGCCTAACAGTGGGGGAACCAGTCTTATTTTCTAATTTCATATTTTCAGAACCATATCTTTTCTAAGGACTGCTGGGCTGCAATATTACCCAGATCCTCTAATGAAGATCAATGCAATGTTTCTTACAATATTCAGTATGTAATATGGGAAAGGTCTCAAACAAATGCTATGACCTCAATTTTTGTTTTAAAGACCGTTCACAGACAAAGTATAATATTACAGTAATTTTGTGGCACCTGGTTCATCATAATTCTGCTGCAAGCGATGCAAGCCCAGGTGACACTGAACTTAAATATCCTTAATTCCATATTTATTCATTTTTTTCCTTGGCTGGATGTGTCTAGGCATCATGTATCTTCCTGGATTCAGGTTTTTTTATGGGTATGCATTTCACAATGCTATCCTGAACTGTGTCCAGGGGAAAAAAAGTCAACTAGAACAACCTTTTTAAATTTTTGCTACAGTATGTACCATTGTCTCCAAACATGATATCCTATTCTGGCAAAAAAAGACTGCACACCTGGAGAAATAAGATGGAGGGTGGATGCCAACAGAGTCAACCTGTGCCAATAGGCCATTTCTCTTAGCAGGCAGAGTGCATTCTGGGTACCAGGGACACTGAGGCTCTTTCAGAAAGTGAGGGAGAAGGGGTCAAATGGAACATGGCGACCATCCATTTCTATTGGAATAGTCTATTCATTCATTGTCATTATCGAAATCATAAAGATCCAGCCAATTTTATGTTCACATCAGGGCTCACAATTCAAGAAAAAAAACCCGACCCCATAGCTTTGTGTGCCAAACAAACAGAAGCTTGTGGGGCTTAACTCAACAAGATCTGCCTGAAACCTTTGGAAAATGTTGCTACCTCCAGTGGAATTTAAATGGAGTGCATTGTAATGGATTCCATCTCGTTCTCCCCAGTTTCTTTTAAACCCCTGTAGTCCATTGTGCATTCAAAACCTTTCTCCATCTAAGATCACGAAGGTGAGCATTCCATTTCAAGAACATCCATGATGATCACCAGTTCAATCGGCTTTGCTGTTCCATACTCATTGCAGTTTGAATAAAGTCGGCAATGTGCCTGACATGGCCTCAGTTTAACGTACTGCAAAGAGAACTTGGTGGCATGAATCTGTTGAGTCGTGTTGGATGTTAAGAGGCCTGCTTCAACAATTTTTGCAAAATCCTTCAGTGCAGAGTGCAGGTGTCAGAATACAAGGGAGTCACCAGCCTTATCTTGGTTAAAACAGAGGAAGGTGTGCACATTGCAGATTTGTGTATCTGCCACAGAAATCAAATCACACTGGCTGTACCCTATTCCTGCATTGTGACACATAGCAAAACTGGCCATCTTTGGCACAGGATCTGTTGCACTGGTTGACATTGCCACAGTATGTAATGACGTGCAAATATGTGTAATATATTGTGGCCCTGAGTGATGCAATTTTACACTGCACTAGCATGCTGTTAAGCCATTTTAACAGCAGGTCTGTGTGTCTGTGGCCACAACCAGTCCATGTTCTGAATGCAGCGGGACCATATAGGCTACATGTAGTCATTTACTGTAATACATACAGTGGTTCAACCCATGACAGCATCCTGCCCACTTAAGTCAGCATGTTTCCTTTTTGCTGTGCGTGAGAATATAGTGTGTTTACATTTGGTCTTCCACTTTCCATGGATGCGACGCTGGTTTTTAGAAAACACGCAGGTGCAGTAGGGGAGGTTAAACGGGACTCTTTGTCAACAACAGTTGGCATCCAGGAAAAGGCAGGTAGAGAGAAATGTACCTTGAGCTGGTGCTTTAGCATTAGATGGTTTATTGGGGGCATGTTGCGTACGGTGATGGGCAGCATCTGCTGCGGTCACACAGCACAGGTGGCCGGCGGGGCAAAAGTCACGGGGGGGCAACAAGGTCCCCGGGGAGGCCAGGGGGGAGCCAAGGGGGCAGGAAGGGGGGGGTTCGGGGACAGGGTGGAAAAAATAAGGGAAAGGGTTTGGAAAGAGAAGGGAGAAAAAGAAATAGAAAACAAGTGAGAGTGAACAGCAGGGAAGTGGCAAAGCAGGCAGAGAAAGGCGAGAGGGAGAGAGAGAGAGGTAACAACACCCCCGGCCAGGTTTTAGGGAAGACATTTGCATGGGGACAACAGAGCCCTTATGGCATTTACGGCATTATGTGATATATAGGCTACATCCATTGGCCGTTAAGTTATGGCTTTGATGTTCATCTCCTAAACTAAACAAATTCTGGGACTCACTGGCCTTTTTAGCCACAGTGTTGTATAATAATTAAAACTTTAATATAACGTTTAATGTTAAAATGAAGCAGTGTGCTTAGACAAATTGCTGAAGGACTTGGTGCTAAACAGTAGTCCCCAGGTGCTAGTATTCCAATCATGAAGGCAATGTATGAAAATATTACACAAAAATGAAACTGGGAGCTTGGTTTATGTATGTAACATTCTGCAAATAAACCCAGCAACAAAAGTGTATAAAGTGAGATAATTTCTATATCGTGCTTACTTAGCAGTGACCGAATTCCCCATGCGAATGTACGTCCGCTGCCCCTGATTCAGCGGTGCAGAGATCAGGTCGGATTCAGTCTTGCCACAAAGAGAGCGCACAATGAACGACTTACTGTGGCCAATCCTCCAGCACAGCTGTGTACAATGCGCCGTTTCTGTTGAAATCACCAGCATTATCAGATACAGCTTACGGGAGCCTTCCAAGCAAGGGGTCCTTTTTGCTTAGCCATCGAATTGCATTAGCTCTGTAGTACCTGCCAACTAGACCTGGCCTACCGATGGCCTACCTAAGCAGAGTTTACTCTTGTGACTACAAATGAAATATTGAACATCCATGGGAATCTTGCATTTTGCGATAATGATAAAGGCATATGACTGGACTCTCAACTCAGTTGCCAAAAGAGCAGCACTGCTTTTTTGGCACTCAGTCAGCCTGTGAATTCCTGTGATCAAATCGAAAAAACGATATGGCATTTGCGCATTTATTGGCAGGTTGTTTCGACTAAATGGCTGCAGATGTTAACAGTAGGTAAGCCTGTTTTGTTTTCCTATAGCTGACCTCTCACTGTCCCCCAGATTCAGGATTTCCTATGCCACAATGTGCACCTTGTAGGAGGAAGAGGAAGGTTGCAGAACCCAGAACTTGAACCCAATAACAAGAATTTGAACATTTAAGCATTAAATCGGGGGAAAGGGGGGGGGGGGTGTTGATGAGAGAGCACGATACTCTGAAAAACCCCGTAGGTCATACGTCTGAGCATGTAGCCTTCCCATGTTTTTGTTAAGGCAACCCTGGTGTCTCATGCGGTTAAGCTAGCCCGACATAACAGGTAATGTGTGGCATAGGAAACAGCGATGAATCGAAGGGCCATTTAAAGCAGTCTTGGTAAAGGTGTGCAGACAGACTGCCAGGAGAAAGATCCTTCCCTGTCTGAGAACAGTCATATGACATCTGAAATTCTCCGGACGACGGGCCCTAGCGTGGTCAGTGCGTTTTCCTGCTCCTCAGTAGCCTGCTCACACATCTGCGCTGCACTGCTCTGGGAAGCTCGGGGTTATCCGAGCTTGGAGTATTGCTTCTCTTTGCGGCACGACTGGTTGGGAAGGGAGGGCGGAGGGTGGGGGACCGCGATTTTTGGGAGGATGGGGGCGCCCACAAACCTTGAGCATCAGGACCTGACTGGAGCGCAACGCGGCCAGAGTTTTCAATGGGAGGTCCTGCATAAAGCGGCCCCAGTCACGCGCACACACACAAACACACACACCCGTGCGTACACGTACACACGCACACAGGTACACGCACGCACACACAGAGCAGGGGATGACTGCCTGACCCGTTACAAAAAACCGATGCTATTACACAGGAGGTCCAGCGGTCTCCCTCTCAAGTGCACCGCCCTCTCTAAAATAGTGCTGCTACCTGCTGTGTGCTGTCCAGGTACACTTTCTAATACTTCCATATTTTTTAAGGAAAAAAACTTTTCTGCCTAGTGTTCATGAGGAAAATGGGGGGGGGGGGTTATGAAATAAATCCAGGAAAATACCCTTTCTGTACATATTCTACCAAGTGCACTTTAATCTACAAAGTCAGTGATTCCTGCTTTTCTTGCTTTTGTCAAAGTCTGGACTTTCACGATTGTTAGTCTGTTCCATTTTTTTTAAACTTTCAACTGTCTCCGTCGGCTCAGGAGAGCGTAGGAAGGCAAGTGGGTCCTCCGCAGTACAAGGAGCCGCTGCTTTTTCACTTCGCAGTCCACCAGCCGAGCTGCACTGCCACAGCGCCACAGGACTATGACTGTTACTTTTTGAAATTCTCCACAGGTGGCAACAGGCCCAGCCACCACCAGCGCTGGCACTGTCAGATTTCAGGTTTTAGACTGTGGGGAAGCATCAGTTCACCAGGGGCTAGTGCTTTATCTGGACAGGACAATATGGGAGGCCCAACAGAAATACTTTAAGTGTACCATATGGCTGTAAAGCTTACAGAAGAGTTTCATAAGCATGACTCATACCTGTTACAACCAGACATGACAGAATATCACAGCTTATGACCAATGCCATAAAATTCCAAAAAGATATATACTGATAAATTTACAACAAAGATTCAACATATTCAAAATAATGGGTGCATACATGATCATCGGTCATAAACTGTAAACAACTGTCCTGACTGTTCATCACTGGTGTTATGTCATACTTGTGCCTGTGTTATATTGGCAATTATGGCAAATATTTGAAGGAAACTGTTGCCAAAATAACACAGGTTTGCTGGACATAAATGCTCCATTGACAGAAACAATATCAACAAGTAATTCTGACGTTGTCAGAATTATCAATATATCACCCAGAACAGAATTTACCTACCTCGCATGCATTGCTACGTCTGCATTATATTCTGTGTTTACAGGGTGTTTAGTGCTGCCCGTGCCCCTTACAGTTGCAGGAGTGCACTATGCTTTCTGCTTATTTTCATCATGCTATTTCTCCTTTTGTATTGGCTGATACAATACATGCACTGGTTTGTATTTCATGTCTTGGCACGCTAAGCAATGTATCAATAACTGTTCATTGTTATTCAAATTTGTTTTTCAATAATGCAAGTATAACAGTGATCATGACATATTGGCTGGCTACTACTTTGATGCCTTGCTAAAAAAAAGTGTAATCATCAATAAATTGTAACTTTTGTCAGGCCAAGATTTAAATTAAAACGCAACATTACAATGCACAGATTTGTTAATGTGTTCTAGAATTTTAAAATAATTTCAGCCACATTATAAAGGCATAGCATTTTATGATACAATGTGACATGTAAGAAATTAATTCACCTACCCTGTGAGAATAATCTCCACAAACACCCTAGAGAAAGAGACACGGATTGTGTGATTAGTTTTTCAGTTCTCAAAATGATATTGCATTAATAAAAATAATACTCCTTAGTCCACACAATACTACTGTTCTTTCAGAAATATTGGGCTTTTGTAGACAAAGAAACTGGCAATGTAAAACATTAAAGCTTTAAAACCATTTTTGACTTCCCTCTAGAGGTAATTAAACATGGCCCAACCAGTGAACACAACCTGCGCTGGGACGTGCTGTAAATTTATGGAAGAAAAGTACAAGTGCTAGCATTTATTTTTCGTGTGTTTACTAGAATGGATCTGCTAAGTGATATTGGACTGAACTTCCTTTCAGCTTTTAGGGGTTTTTCCCCAACTATTTAAAACTGAAATCTTAAAGCTGACATGCACAAATGGTTCAATAAGGTAATTGGGAACCAGAGAAAGTGATCTCACCTTTTCCCCCTTAGGGCCTGGTTCACCCTACAGTGCAGAAATACAGCGGGTAATTAATCACTGAGAAAGAGCAGCAAATACAAATGCAATAACAAAAGAAATAAAGAAAAGAGTCTTACTGGAACTCCTTTCGGACCTCGTGGACCCTTCCAAATAAAAGGAAAAAGATGGAAAAGGTGAATCTAATGTCTGAAGTGTTAAGACGTTTTGTGACCATACAACTTAAGCGTATTACAAATGTCAGAAACAAGCAACATTATTATGCGATCTTGGATTAATGCCTCGCAAAATCGGGAATGGTGTTTTTCCCATCACAGTGTGTTGATAAGGGTTACAGACGGCATGTCATGAATGGTCAGGTGGAAGATTATTTAAGTTGATGAGAGAGAATGTTTCCACTTGAGCAGTTTGGAAGTCTCAATTAGCGACGTGTTCTCTGCCACTCTTCCAATTAGCAGAGCTTTCATAGCGCTTGTGGTGCCCTTGCTATCCCTTCCAAGCTTCCTAAAAAGTTGGCGCCCATTTGTTTAGCTTCGTCGGGGGGAATGAAGCGTGTTCATTGCAGGAACATTAATCTTAATTCGGAAACAGCCGAGCCGTGCACTGCGCGCCGTGCCGCGCCGGACCCCCGCGTAATTGGGGTTGGGGGTTGGCCCTCCCCCCCCGGCTCCCTTTCGCGTGAGCTTTGGCGAGCGAGAGCAGCGCCATTCCAGAAGGCCGTCTCCCACGCGCCTCAGTGACATACGGTGTTAATCAGACGCCGCTACGAAACACACGGCCCCCGTGTGACAGACGAGACGGAACAAAGGGCCGATGTGTTTTAAGAACAGACATGAAGGACTCTTAAAAAAAAATCAGCAACCGGGGCCGGTAAAAATTCAGATCGCTCGGACCCTGTGAAGGTGCGGGAGAAATGTGGAATCGCTTTTCGAGCCACTGTAAATTTCATCTCCACGGAAGAAAAAAAGATGAGGCTCGTATCGGGCAGGAAGCTAATCAATAAAATGGTAACCCATAAACCCCAGACGAGGTGTGCTTGTGGTCAGTGGCCCAGAGGCAGCATTCGACTGTCAGGGTGTCTCCATTGATGGTCCATCTGGGACTACTTGTGATTGAAGTAGGCCCATAAATGTGTCCGAATGATGGACTGAATCTGAAACTAACTTTTTCACGCTGGTTCTCGGTAGAGAGAGTAAATGTCTGTTTGTGTAGCTTTGGCCATTTAGTCTGTATATAATACTCAGCTTCTCACTTGAAATTTTTCCCCCCTATAGAGAAAAAAGTCTTAAAGTTTTCCTTATTGTCTATGCCCCCAAAATTGTGTTCTTTAGAATTGAAAAGAAATGTTCTTTTCAAATTCAACAACAAAACAAAACAAAACACAGGCAGGGCAAATTTATTTAAAACATGCACCATGATAGTTGTTAATTTATGACATCCAAAACAGCTGTTTTAGAAATTAAAGTGCTAGAAAATGTCAGCATTTCCCCACAGACCACGTGAAAACATGCATCCCGTGGATATGTTATTGTTTCTTTTGGAATATATCGCTCAGTCGACATGAGAAAATGTTTTCTCGTATTTTGTCAGGTCCCAAGAACAATCCCATTGCTTGCCAGTAAATAAAACGGTAGCATTATACGCTTAACCCAGTGCAACCACAAAGCATGCTACTGTGTCAGCAGGACCTGCTGTAAGCAAATGGCACCATTTAATATATGACATCATTTTAACGAGAAATGCATGCATTTAGCTTATTTAGTGAATAGCGCAGCAAAGAAACAGCAAAGAAGTGTGAAGCACAGGATGCATTTGTGTGTTTTTGTTATTCTCACCAGGTCTCCCTTCAGTCCACTTTGGCCCTGCGACCGAGGGATGAAACAAATTGCAAAGTTAAACGCGAGTGGCAGAACATACACCACACAAAATTAATCTTGTCCAGCTCTAGCACTACTGCCGCTAATGCCTCCATTTACTAAGGATAACATTTATAAATGTCAGTAACACCAATGTTATTTTCATCTTAGCGTAATAATAATTGCCGTGTTACCATAATTACAATAATTACCGGCATCATAATTATCCTCATCACGGTAATTATCACCATCATCTCCAATTACAGCTCAATAATTTTACAATTGAAGGTCTGGGCTCTTGAAACTATCAATTGCGCCTATTCTGCATTTGTCGGGAACTGGTTTGGAACTCACCGGCTTTCCGTCCAATCCAATCGGACCCTTCAGGAAGAGAAAGAGAGGGATTAAACATGGAGTTCAGGATGCCCGTATTGCCTTACTGACAGCTAGCCTGATGGAGGGGGAAAGGGTATTTCCTGGATAGCTGAGAGCCGAGAGCTACGTGTCCCAGCACACTGCAAGGTACTGAGAAAACACCATGCCCGCTGGATTCAGACAGGCCTCCAGACGGCACGTTTCCTGGCCAACGGGGAAGCCTGCTAGACTTACAAGAAGCTTGTGCGGTACGGAATCCTGAAAATGGGTTTGAGCAAAATCCCAGACTAGGAGAGGATGCCTTGTTCTAATGGAAATGGCTAATGTGAATTTGTCCAGTGCTGATTTATTGTGATAAAGGACATGAAGTAAGTGGAGTAATTTCACAGAAAAAAAAAATTGTGATAGATTGCTATTACATATAGCACCTTTCACTTTATTGTGGGTGGGGGAGACAGCGGATATGCATCAGAAAACTCGCCTCACGTTAGCTTATAAGGGAGCAATCTGCAAGCAAGATGGCAATCTTGAGAGTTCCAGATTGGGCAAGGATTTGGGGGAAAAGCCTACTCTTTACAGAAAGTGCCATGGGATCATAAATGATTGTAGTGAGTCAGGAGCAGGGTTTTTAGTCTCATCTAAATAACCCCTTCTGTGTGTGCTTGGTGGATGCTAAGAATCCCCTCCAGGGATCGAAATGCAGTCTTAATTTGAAGGAGCTCCAGGACACTTTTGCGCAACACAGCCTCCCTTGATTGTATTTATATGAACTCATACACTGCATTTGTACAGCCTTTAGCTGGGATTAACTGGGTAAAGATGCAGCAACTTACCGGGAATCCAGGAAATCCTCTTGTTCCAGGCTGTCCCTAAAGAGGAGGGGGAAAATGACAGATTTTCTATCGAATGATTTTCTAAAGAGACCTGACAGGGATCTGCTGAAAGGAGGTCACAGTTAAGGCCCAATTTTCCCTGCTAATAGGTGATACATTGGGGCAGCTCTGTAATTGGGTCTGACAGACAGGAGTGATACTGTATGGGAGACTGGAGGGAGCACCTTTTGTGTGGGTTTACAAGGAAACCTGAGCCCCGCTTTCCCAAACAGAGGAAAGAGGGAGGCGAAATGCACAGACAGGGAGAAACATCGGTCCTCCTTTTGCTAATAAAAATAGGCTGTTGGGGGGGGGAAAAAAGTGTTTGGTTCTAATGAACACAAATGCACCTCTTCCATGTAAATGTTCCATAGCCTCTGGGCCAAGAGGACGTCATTACCTAGGTGTAAAAGTATGGGCAATGGAGCGTCAAACAAAAGAAATCAATATGCAGCCAACGAAGAAAAAAAAATTGTATGTCTGGCTCTCCGGTAGTTTTTTGGGAATTCTGCGTATCTTTTCTCATAAGGGAGCCGAATGGTTGGAGGAGGAAGCAGGCGTCGCAGTGCCAGAATATGTTGATATTTCTGAAAAGTACACCCTGTTACAAGCCATTCAAACAGCCCATTTACAGTAAGAGGTCTGCATGTCTGAGTACGTGGTCTAATAGAACGTAAATTGTGACAAGCCCATCAAGGCTAGCGATTTCTGAAAGCCTTGATTTAGTCTTGTTCTTTTGTAACTTATTTTCAGTTTTTAACACTGGCTTGCAGTAACCATATTTTTTCAGATTCATGCTTACACGTTTTTAAAAAGATGATATGATTTTTTTTGGCATTAGATTCTATTTCGGCTGAGGCCCTGTGCATTTATACTGTATCTTTAGCCCCATTTCCATCGGGCTGTAGGAACTAATAGCAGGCAGGAACTATCCACAGTGGAGACTAAAATGGTTCCTGGAGCGTGTTTGTGTTTGCTTTCCCACCGTACCTCAAGAACTGTGAGGGTCTAGCCAAGAACTGTATCCATTGTGTGAAACCATTTACTGGTCCATTTGTTTGAGGCACTCCTGTTATTGTCTTTATAATTTTTTTTTTTTTGTAATCCTGCTTCGGTTTTGTATTTTTCCTGGAGCCTTTTTGCCTGAGTGGTCGATGCCCAGATCAGCCTAAAGGCAAAGAAATGTTTTAGTACGCATTTTTGCCGACTCAAATTCCCTCTGAACATTGTCCTCCAACCAGATACTGGTCATAGCTTGCACCTCCTCGTTAGGCCACGATTTTATCTGATTTTCTGACATTGAATAAATCTTTTCCACTCCAACAGAAAAAAGGGGGGTAATGCCAAGATGCCAAGTTTGAGATGACAGGCTGTATTCTGCCTTCTTGTTTGGTGACAGGGTGTGACGAAGTAGACAGCCCATCTGACCGCCCCCTGTGCTGTCCATTCCACCACGCTTCCGCCCCCCCCCTCGAAGCTGACCTCTGGAAGGTTGCAGTTAAGCCCCTCTTGTCATCCTCACCTGTCCTAAAAGATCACCTTGAAAGAGCCCTTGCTTGGCGATCCCTCCATATATCACACTGTAACAGGCCTTAGCATCCTTTTGGGTCTGGTGTTCATTAGTGATGCCTTATTACGGGGGAGTTGGATGGAGTATTAGTGGGGGATGTTATGCGATCGTCAATTTGAAAAACAGATGTCAGGTCAGTTTAAGTGGGTTATTGGACCTGTCACTAGGTAACCTCCACCGGCTGAGAAACCGACCGCGGAAAAGGAACTTGAATGAAACGCTGCCCGTTCTTCGCAGTGTAATCAGAAAGGAAATTGCATTTCATAGGTTGGAAACACTACGTCTTTGTCTCGCTGTTACTTGGCAGGAGAAAAAAAATGGCTTAAAAATCCCCCCAAAAAAACAGTGTGGTCAATTCGTCTTGGTTCATGATCCCTTGTTTAAAGTCAATCCAGTCTGGGCGAATTTGTGGTTGGGTAATCTTTGTGGTCTGGGATGATGTTGATGCAAACAAAAGATTTTTCATGACGAAAATGCCATGTGAGATGACTAATTGTGGCTGGAGCAAGTTTGGCCTTTTCAGTAATCCAAAATGGCAACCATATACGAACTTTATAATTACAAATGAAGTTTGATTACTTTCAGTGAAAAGGTTTAATGTTTTTCTCTAAGAAAAAGGCTGGTTCACTTATAACCATGCGTTGATGGTAATAAATTATTACCAGTTTGAAAACCATGACAGAGCCACCATTATGGCTCTGCTGGAACAAAAAAACTCTCTGGACTTTTTGCTGTACATTATCTGGATTGGATAATGTACCATAAAATATGATATTGTGTTCCAAGCTCCCCTGTGCCTTTTGTCACCCATCGTCTTTTAAACACCAGAATAGTGTGCAGACACTTTTATGATACAATGGAAATGAAAGGCACTTACAGGGGGTCCTCGTGGGCCAATGATAGACAGGCCTGGCTCGCCTGGCGCCCCCTGTGGACAAAGTGAGAAAGAGGAGATTACATACTTGGAGCAGCTTCATAATTCCCTTGCCCACAAGAGGAACCACATTCTGTGTCAGACGGCAAGTTTATAAGCAATGTAATACACGAAACCCACCACTCCTAAAGACAGCATACATATGTTCCGCCAAGTAGCCACATATATATTTTTAAGTATTTATATGTATTGCACTCACTCAAAAAGCATTTCACTATTTCAAAAGCAGTAGGCCTAAGTAAATTGACTGAAAGTTGGATGCTCTCTGAAGACACTAGCACTCCAAAATATTGTTTGATGTATCAGTTAAATAACAGAAGCTGACACCACAAATTTTCATTTTTCAGCCGCTAAATGAGGAGTACACATACACGGAGGATGCACCTTTTTATTTGCATTAAAATCTTTTTTGTGACACTTGTGGACAAGCACCCAAAAGACGAAAATATAAACACAATTTATTTGACTAAGTTATTTTGTTGCTGCCATCGGCACTATTTGATGAAGAAAAAAACAAAAAATAATTCTCTATTTCGGGCTTGTACGTTGAGGCACTCACTAGGTCTGAATTCTACAGTGTTTGCAACCGCAGCCTTTAGACCGCATCTCTTGGTCTAAGTGGGTGATTTACATGGTGTCAGCCTTTCCATAGCTCTCAATGGACCCTCTAAACCACAATCAAAAACACAGGAGTCAGACGGGCTGGGTTCAGGTTACTGCCACTTTTCCTGATTGGCTTTTTTTCCCCCCCTGAAACTCTACCTTCTCTCTGTCTTTGATAGGCAACGATCCATCAAAACTCTGGCGATTTTGAGCGCTGTGAACAGGGGAGCTTGGTATTTGTTTTCATGCGAGCACATATGTCCCTCTGCCTCAGCTACTGGGAAAAGCCGACTGGTGATTTCGCTGCTAAGAATTGCAGCGGTCTGATTCTGAGTTTGGAGTTAACCCCCTCCCCACCTCCCCCAAAGTGGTTGGATGACAGATCATGTCCAGATATCCTCCACCAAGTGCTCAATTACAACCGCTGGACTGTGGGATGATGGTGGTGTAGAGGTATACAAGGATGGAACAACCTCATGCACGTAAACCTCAAATCAGACAGGGAGAAAACCGCTCCCCAAAAAAAAAGACCCAAAACAAACAAGCCAAAATTCCTGGATATGAAACATGGGAGGAATAGAGGTCTGTAGATTTCATTTCCTCCCAGTGAAACCCATTTATCCCCCTCCCTCCAAAAAGAAAAAAACAGCAGTGTTGAGCTAGCAGTCCTCCTTGGACTTGAATCATTCATCCATCCATCATGGGTTTTTGTGTTTTTGCTCTTCACTTGGCTCTCATTGCACATGCTTCCCGCGGCCAGCCACAGAGTTTTATTTGCGTAAAAGAGGAAATGTTCAAAAATCATCTGCCGCCAGGTCTTCTACATTATTTCTTGCCGGTGTTTTCCCCTCATTGTTCCTCTGTGGTTGCTTTCATATTTAATTAAGAAATTTAGTCTTTTTCAATCACCATTTTCCGTTTGTCCTGTACTTGTATTAAAAATTACAGTCGCCATAACGAGCAAGTTAGCGGCTTGTCTAATGATGTTAAAGGGTCCAGTTGAACGTGAACAGCGACCACTGGTTTGGTTCTTGAAGAAAATTTGCTGTCTTGCCTGGTACTACCAATGGCATCATTATTCTCATAAGCATATTGTACATTAAGCCTAATTTTGTAGGAAGCGTAGGCAGTCAACAAGACTGGGTAGTTGAAAATACAAAGGAATCAACGAGGTTACTTTTGCAATTGATATAATAATTGACACCAATTTGTCATTGCAGAAGAACTGATTTTCAGCTCATGCTTTTGCTCTACAGTTGTATACCAGTAGAACTTGCATAGACCCATGATATAATCATGTGATGTAGACATACTTAATATTGTGGGTGTTGAGTATAGGTGTGACATGTTAACCATTTCATGGGGGAGGAAGGTTCTCGGCCACAGACTGGTCACATGAAATATTCAGAAGTTTGCAATCTTCTGGTGTACCATATGTGGATATCCTGTCCTACCGCTAGAAACCATAAAGCTTTACAATCCTATTAAACCGTCAAATTTTGAACAGTTATGAAAACAAGTAGAATAACCTCCTGTTAGCCTAAAATAGCTGAACTCTTTGGGGACTGCTGAAGTACCTCATATGACATTTTACTGTGCCGTTTTGTTAGAAATTGACTCATGTAATCTAAGCATGGTGGGAAATGTGACCATAACCATAACCATAACCTTCAAGGACCATTCTGATATAACGGCTCAGGCTTCTGCGTAAATCACATTACCTGTGCAGTGGGCAAGGATTCCCCAAACCCTTTCCCTAGACTCCGCCCCCATCCCTACCCCCTGCTAACGGGTCTCAACTTTAGCCCCGCCTCCCATGGCCCAGCAGTGCGAAAGCCCTAGACTTACCTTTTCCCCAGCGTCGCCCTTTAACCCCTGGTCAGTCACAGCAGACACAGTCACATGCAAGGTGTGAAGGAGAGAGACACAGAGAGAGGAGAAGGGGTTAGAGAGGAGGACGGAGCATGCGGCGACCTCGCACAAGCTCGAAGGGTGGGGGGGGTGGGGGGTAGTGGTGGGGGTGTGGGGTGGGGTGGGGTGTGAGGCCGCTAAACCGTGGGACCGTGTGCACTGGCAGACGTTCAGTACTGTTTTCTCGCAGATGGTTTTGTGAGGGGAGAGAGGATGGGTGGGGTGGAGGGAGGAGGGAGGCAGGGAGAGAGGGAGGAGTGCTGGGTTGGGGGATCATCGACAAAATCTTTCTGTGTGTCTCTGCACTTCCTCTGTGTCTCTGCACTTCCTGTCTGTCTCTGTACTTCCTCTGTTTCTCTGCAATTCCTGTGTGTCTCTTTACTTTGTGTGGCTGTGCCACAGGACCCAATAGTAACTGTTCTCTTTACAATGAGTGACTGTGCTACCGGTCTCTTAAAGTTAAAAAGAAAAAGAAAAAACTCAAGTCAGCAATGTCAATACGAAACATTGTGCAGGCTCCTCACATTAAAGTTCCTCAAGACATTTTGCAGTATTCTGACGACGTGATTTAGCGCAATAAAAAATCTAATCTAGCATAATTGAATGTGAAAGGGAATTATTTTATCTGTATGAAGCTTAATCCTGTTGTGCTGTAATATACTGCCCCTCTAAAAGTACATCAGTCTTAACAAATGACAAAACAAAATTCACTATACAGCAAGGGAATAGGCTGTAAAGGCACAACCTGTCTTTCTCATTTTATACGCTGACTGTGTATAATGCATGTGTTCCCTCTGTAGCCTTTTTTTTTTTGGTTGAGGTCCAGGGCTTTCACTCCAAAAAGCAGTAAAGCAGCCATTAACCTCTCTCTTCTGGGTATTTAGAGGACAATATGATTTCTGAAGTAAATTTAATACCTCAGACACAGTTTCACACTTTAGTTCTCATAGAATCACAAGAGGCCAAACAGTGAACAAATTCCCAGATTTGAAACAAGAAAACATATTGTGGACTACGGTCTTTTTCATCCTCAACAGAATTGAGCATTTTAATATATTCACTGATAACACAGCAATAAATAAAACAGCTTTATCCAGACAGAATACTGCCAAAAATTCAGTATTAAATAAGCATTTTTAGAATCAGTTCAACTATAGTGTGATTTGTCATTAACTTTGAGAAATGTACCCAAGAAAATGTTGTCTTCTTCTCGTGGAACAATTTATATTTCTGTAAGTGAGTGCCAAATTCATATTTGTTATCAAAAATATTTAAAAAGCAAAACCTGCTTAACTGTGTTACTCAAAGTTACAGCCAAAGAGCACCACAACTGTTTGGATATACAATGAAAGTTACAACTTTGACCAACCCAACAGTCCCCTGTATATGGGCATATGTTGAAAATCTTTCCTTCTTACAGCTTGGGCTGAATTGCCCTGTTCTTTTTGATTGGTGGGTCAGTCAAAGATTTGAAATCTGACCGTAATTATTACTGGTTACAATCATAACATGCCTCGAAAATATTACAATATTAACCCACTATTAGATCTACTTTTTCTACACACTAGGTTTTCTTTGTGTGCACATTCCCAATTCACTCACCATTCTTCCAGGAATCCCCATTGTTCCTTTGTCACCCTATTGATCAATGTACAGTAAAGTCAAAAGGAGGGTAGTAAACAATATTTTTTAGGATTTACTTCTACTACTAGGTTAATACAATCAGCTTAACTTTACAAACATAAACTGCACTTGTTTTCTTTGTATAAACATTCCCCATATCATTTCGCCCAAATAAATCTGAGCTTTGGAACTACTTTAGTAGTGATTCATACTTTTTTTCTTTATGTATTTTTTGGCACAGATGATGGTTGGTCTGGCCAAAGTCAGTAAAGTTAAGCTGACCATCAGGTGACTATTTCCAAACTAACTACGGCCAACTAGGGATTCCCAAGCATTTCACATGATTGGTTTAAATACTGCCAATGCAGACATGCTAAAAAGCTTGGGCATCTCAAGGCTGACTACCATCTACACAAGACCTTGAGAGAGGGTGCAAGGAAGAATTAAGTTGTAGTCATACAGTGAGCTCCAGAAAGGATTATTGTGAACCCACTGTGAATGCAAGGCAGCAATTCCAATTCCCCTGGCATACCTGTGAAATTATTTGCCTATAGCACAAGCACTAGAGCAGATTGCATACCGGTAAAGAATACCTAAGGAGTATTAATTAGAAAGTAGTGAAGTTTAATTACATTTTAACCTGCATTTAAAATTTGTGTTAAGAATTCAATTTATCCATTTGAATTTTTTGGAAAAGTCAGTAGTTACCTTAAAAAGAAGCCTTGAAAAGGTTTTAGTTGGTTATTTTGAGCACATGTTATCTATACCTCTACAGTACTGATTCATATATTTGTAATTATTTATTCTATAAGTGTGTATGCTCGACCAGACACATTCCCTGAGTTATAATTTCTCTCCCAACCATTCCTTGTCCTTGTCCTTGTCCTGTCCTTGTCCTGTCCTACCGGTGTCAAAGCAAACATTAGGGTAGAGGCCTTCTACCCCAGCACTCTGGGTGACCTTGGGAAAGGAGCTAAAAATGACTTTGCATGAATATGCCTTCCTCGTTTAGAGAATGCATGACACCGAAGACGAACGGGGAGGAACTTGATGAAAGCTTCGCTATCTACACATGCCAGAAACAATCCACAATGTAAATAAAATTTCACTCTAGATCCCTGTACGGGCCCACAGGCCCCCACACCCCCACACGGTGAGTTCTTAGCAGTTTCTCACTGTTCAAGAAAGCCATAAACTCCTGCGGTGTTGAAAAGACTTGCCGTACGGAGGCGTTCATTCCTCCTCCACACTTTTTTTTTAAAAGTCCCTCGTACCTCGCCGTGGAGTCTGGCGATCTCACAACCCGCCGCGTCAGAGCGCCGGAGCGGGCTGCCGATGACAGCTCTTTTGACGGCTCACTCCGCGCCGCGGAGACGACACTGAGGGGGCGGGGCTTTTGGGGGCTCAGGCCAGACCCATAAGTCAAGGTGACACATCTACTAAAACGTGACCCATTAAGGAGTCTGCAGAGGACTGTCCAGGCTTAAAACTTAAGAGGAAGAGAAGGAGGAGGGCCAGGTCCAGTGCACAGAACGCAGTTGGCTGTGCTGCCTGCAGGCCCAGGATGTATTTAAAATCTGTTGTTTCGGAAATGCCAAGAGAGATTATCTTAAGCAGTGAGTTTGAAGTATCCGTGCACTAACACTGGACGGGTCAAGGGCTGGTCTAGCTAAATCAATGTCATTTTGACCCTAGCACTAGTGAGATTATTCATCTGTCCATTTTTCCTTGGGGAAATGATGTCACCACAGCAGGGGGTCTAAAATGTGAGATTTCCACTTGCTTCTGGCCCAGGATATGGCCAGAACACTAACACATCTGACCTTCCTAACACATCACTCTGGCCTCCTGGAACAACGCTCAAAGAACATCACTGATAAGCCCTGTCCAAGGTGCTGATCCCATCCAAGCCGTCATAGGTTTATAGTCACACATATAGATATATTGCCCTTCGTGCTGCTCTACTATGGTATAGTGCTACTGATGATACCAGGAAGTTCAAACTGTCACTGAGTTGTCCCCCACACCTCAGCAAAACCGTTCCCCAACGTCTGCCCCGTCGCCCCCACAGTGCCCTCTAGCCCGCGTAGTGTGCCGGCCAGGTCTGTTATTGTGCTCCGGAACATTCCGGGAGATCTCAGACGGAAACCTGATCATTCCAGGTGCTTTGCCACACTATGTGTCTCCTTTAATACCTCTTTTGTTGAGCCTTGCACCACAAAAAAAAAAGAAAGGAAGAAAAAAAAACGGAATTCCGTGGCTCTGTTTTGAGTTCCCTTTCTCTGCAGACGTTGACGCTACAGCCTGGCGCTCAGTTACGGGGGCTTTGACGCTCTAAAATTTGTCAGCGCCCGACCTTGGCCCTCAGTGTACGGGGCTCTGTCCAGTCTGGGAGATTTATGCCCGTGCACTGGGGCTATCCAGCCCCCTCAGGTGTATTTACAGGGGTAATAAGATTCGGCTTGTCCAGGCTCACTTTTCAACCGACTGCAGTGAAACTGGCCTGTGTCGCTAGTGCAGCTTTAAAGCCCTACTGATTTTTGAATATATTGGCGGCAACCACTGTATTTCCATGGATGTAGCATGTTCAGGGGCAGTGTTAGGTCTACACCGATGACAGTGTGTATAAAAACGCAGGACATGCTCATAGATGCTCTTGACAGCTGCAGCAATTGGTAGCTGAATATGATTTGTTAAAAAAAAAAACTAAAAAAAAAACCTTACTCTACCTAATTTCTATAATTTCTTATCTGACAAAGAAGTCTATCCTGCAAAAACACATTCTTCTCCTTTCAGAAAAAAAAATTTGGCTTCCCCGTGCAGTACCCTTAAAAACGCAATCGTAAACCTTGGCAAGGATTATATCCCGGCTATGACCCGCCAGCTAAACTCAGATAAAAAAAAGAGCAATTTCACACAGGTGGAAAGAGTCAGCCAAGAACCATGAGCTTGCGAGCTGTGATTGACAGCTGGGTCAAAGTACACGGATTGGGGTGGGGGGGGGGGGTGCTCCGGCCCGCTTGCCATGCAGGGCAGCTTGGGTATGGTGCTCAGTTAGTAACATTAGAATCAGGTTGAGAGTAAACAGAAAGCACAGCCAGACAGCAACAGGACAAGGGAGATGGCCAAATTGAACACTGCGTTCAGTTCTGAATATAAATAATAAAAAATGTCTTAAAAGATATGACCAATTACAATATTTAACAGACAATTCAAAGGCATTTTGATTTTCTAAAATATTATGCCTGTTAATATATAGGTAGGTATCCTTACAACATGATGCAGAATTTGAGTCTGACATAATCTGTTGCAGTACCATTTCAAATTTAAAACGGTAAAATTACCCAGTTGTTTTTGTGTCAACTGAATCTCCCCTGTCCTTTTGTTAGTGCCTCAGAGGTCATTTTCATCTAAGAAGCCGTTATTCCGGTAGTCAGTAGTTCTGTCTTCAATTCAAATCCTGTACGTCTGTATGAGACTGAACCTGTTACTGAAAACATTATCATGTGCCAGGAAATATTGTTTTATAATTCTTTAATCCATATTAGAAGCTGATTTGACCACCTTTGAGAAATGAGATGGGTGTGAATCTGGCTTACAGATGCCAAGACAAGCAATCACGGCTTCTCAGTAAGAAAGGCCCGAGAGAGGCAGAAAGGAAACCACTGAAACAGACGTGACACACGTTACAGGACAGTTACCGGAAAGCCAGCTCGTCCAGGAGGGCCCTGAAAAAAAGGGTGAGAGAAACGGGCAGAAAATAGAGAGAGTGAACTTTACAGCAAAAAGGAGAAAAAAAACGTATATAACACATCGCACGGAAAGCTGACGCAGAGCCCGTCCGTAATAAACACTGGAAAGGGTTGTCTGTCTTATGAATCGTCTTGTGTAAAAAAAATTGGCATTTATTCCAGTTTTATTATGGTCAGGCTTTCATTGACACACACAGGCACACAAAGGAAAAAAACCGCATTTGGCACAAAAACCCCAACGCACTGCACCCCATCCTTGCGATGCATTCAGTAATTAAGTAGCATAAATTAATTTAAAAGTGATCACAAATAAAGTGCCATGCTTCTTACCAGTGTACAGGAAGCCCTTTTACTATTCTGGTTTTAATAAAACATTTTGGAAGTGGTGGTTACATAAACAGGGTTTTCGCCTCTGTTTTTCATCACTGTCAGTAAAGACAGATTTACTTGATTTTCCATAAGTGTTTGGGAAACCTATCCTAATATTTTACAGTATATTATGGTTTCACTGCAGTTTAAAAATAAGTATTTAATAAAAAATGGTGCTGAAATTGTCCACAATTAGGTTCTTTTGACCTACTGGGATGCGCACCATAGAAATGTCTGTTATATCTGACTTTTGGTGACTTACTATGCACCAGATATATAATGGCTCTTTGTCTTTGTTTTTTTTTTTAAATTAGGTCTAGATAGAAAATGCTTTACTATTATGACAATAGAGAGGATAGGAAATCCATGTCGTACAAGTTTGGCTACAAGCAGAAAAGGGCATGAGGCAAATTTCCTAATTTATACAAGTGAGCAAACGTTTTCAGTGTGAAACAGGGTCATAGAAATAGAATCAATGGGTCTTTGTTTATGACCTGCTCTGAAAGCCTGATGCTAATTGCTGGTCAGGAACCTAAACAGGAACCCTTGAAAGCCTTTCCAAAGCAGTCTACCTCTGACCACGTCTGTCCACAATCTCATGGGTAGAACTTGGATGAGTGCATTGAAAGTCTGACACTTAGTCTCCTTTGAAACCCAAGTGGCAGGGAGTTATGCAGTTTTCTTCCATGCAAGTGCGTAGGCTATTCTTGGCCCACAGTCACGAAAAGGAAGTCATTAATCCCACAGCAATCCACAACCGGCAAAGGATGTTATGCAGTAAAAGAATAAACGTGCTTTCCCCCTAATCCTGCGTTACTTTGATCATTTAAAAATTATTTGGAACACAAGATTGCTGACTGAATCCCTGGTCTGTCTTATCCTTATGCTGTATTTCGTGAAAAATACACAGTGGCCAGATTGCATCGCTGGAATTCTTTAAACTGAATGACACGCATAACTGTAGCTGGTAAATATGACCACAGAAAAATTCAGATCTAAATCAGATGTACCAAAGTTATCACGCTTCCGTATTAAGTTCACGGGAAACAAATTGATGACATGCTTTTAATGAACCCCTTCTCTGCCATGCTCCATGGAACCTTTGAAAGATGACCTGCATGCTGGGGGACCAGATAGCCAGACACACCCTCGGGTGCTGAGTGAGAAAAAACTGTGCTGGGTGTCTTCAGGTTTCTACGGTTACCTGACCTTCGGCTGTCTCGATGGGTCAGAGGGCCCCGTCCTGACCCCACGGACGGATGATACCCTTCACCCGAATTACACAGTGGTGATCCCAGGTCGACGCATCTGGGTCCCATTAGGCAGACTGCCCCTGAATGAATGAAGTGTTCCCCCTAGGGGTGGACCACTTCGTCCTCTATGACCCCTCCCTTGGAGTAGGGGCGGGAGATCTCGCTGATGCGTTTTGATTCCTCTCTCGGAGCCAGCTATCGATACTGTTGAGCTCTGTTCTGATTGGTTAGCTGAGTACGAAATCAAAAGAACATGCAATGGGGTGTGAATTTGACCCCATTAGATGTTCTTTTATGACTGATTACTCAAAAGGGCATCTTAAGAATAAATAATAAAATTTAATGGCTTTTTCTGAAATTAAATCCTTGCTTATTTACCTTGTTCAATCTTCTCCATACTGGTCAAGCTATGGCAAGATCATTGCAGTGCTGACACTGAGCAGACAAACAGCTTTTGCTTCATTACACTGGACCGTGAAGCAGGCATGTGTATTTTAGGTTGCCTGCCAGTTCAGAGTGGCATGGAATTAGCAAACGGTGAAGTTCAAAGGTACCCCTCCTTACTGGCTTCTTACTGGAGGGACGTGTTAAACTCACAGAAAGGTCAGTCAGACAGACTGAAAGGGGCAAAACCCTGCTACTTGACCTTGGAGGAATTATGCACTATTATGCTTTAAAAAGGCTAGACTCACAGTCTCAGGAGAACAGGAAAGGGCCAATTTGATGTAGTTTTACAGTTGCAATTACACACATAATTAGGCTGTCTTAGCTTGCCTATGTAAATAAGGGAACGGAATAATTTATACGAATCACTTCTTCCCTGCTCACGGACCTGTCCGCAGTCCATTTAACGTCCCGGCGCAAGAGGCGTACCAGCGCCATCCATCATGGTGAAAGGGGTCATCTCATTGCTTCTAACCACCAAAAACCAAACAGCGGTGTTTAGTTTAAGTGTGATTAATCGCAAATAAACCCTTGATCTTGATTAAATAATGAGGTGCATAATGCGTATGTTCTGAAAATAGATCTCCCATTACCTCTGTTGCGCATTATGTGCACATGTGGAAGAACTAATGACCATTTACCATGGCTCTCCTTAGCAAAAATAATAACCGGTAGAAAAATGAGAAGAAACGTGATCTGCTGGCCAATTCATCTTTGGTTTCGGGATGCAGACAGTTAGCAGGTGTTGAAATAAACCAATTTAAGAAAGTCAACATTGGGAAGCAGAATTTTCTGATTTCTGTTGTAATATTTACAGTGGTATATTGACCTTGAAAGAATATTTCATATGTAATGGATGGATGTAGCTACTGACTCCCCCCATAAAAAGAAAATTAGTGACTAGAACTAAATTTTATCTAAATGGAAATCAGAAATACTCGCACACACTGAATTTCTGGCTGGTTTCACTTATTTTTTTAGTGCCTTTTCGGCACTTTGTAATGCTCAGTCATGCTCACACTGCAGTTCTCATCTTAACCTCTATTTGTCAGTTTGTGAGAGCGCAGACCACCCTTGTGCTCTCCTCTGAAGCATGGAGTGACCCTTACGGGGGGGGGGGGGGTTCTGGTGCACAATGAGATGCTGTTATCCTGGCTGACTGCAACCCACCCATCCCAGGGTGATTCTACAACTAATTTTGGGGTATCAGACCATGGGGCCTATCCTTGCACTGGAGCACTCCGGCAAGTTAAATTTGCCTGTTACTGCATCATAGAAATGAGCTAACAGCCTGAAAGACTGTGAAGGAGGCCTGTTGAAACATTACCACTTTCAGGCAATAAACTCAGACTTGTTTTTGGGTGGGTGTTTGTCTTCTCCATAGGTGTGCAAACGTCCTCACCCAAGGATAAAGGTGTTCCAAAAAAAGTCACATTTTTGTACATACAGTGTTTTGTACATATCCATATTTGTGGGCCATGGGATGGTCTATGCAGGTGAGCCATGCACCCGTTTCTGCTCCCGTCCCAAGCCTGCTTCCTGCTCCGGCTGTCCCGGGCCGCTGTCGGATAATTAATCACATTCGCGGCCCGGAGTGGGGCGCTGACCTTCACCCTCTTAGCACGGGCCACAGCTCTGGCAGCTGCTCCCAATTTTAGCCCTCCAGGGGGCATCGTTCCCGCAAGGGGGGCGTCATTCCCGCGAAAAGAACAGCGGCCGAGCCAGGTCGCCCCCACGAGGCAGCGGATCACTGGGGGTTCTGGGCACCGTCCCAAAATCTGCGGGGAGGGAGGGAGGGAGGGGCAGGCGCGTCCCATCCCCGGCACTTTTTACGCCCCTGCGGGGCTCTCCAGTTGTCGAGTGGAAGCTTGACAGACCGGGGGCGTCTCGAAACGAAAACGGAAGTTCGCCCGGTGTCACTGGTGAAGGGATATTCGACCCCTGGCTTCCTGCTGCTTTTAGCTCCTCTTTAAGGTCCTCTGTGGACGTACTCCGTATTTTTTTTTTTTGAGAGGGGGGGATTTTGGCAGAACTGATCATGGTGTCACGTTCTGTATAAATGTCTTCTGCTATGCAGTGCATCTGTGCTATCTGACTTTCATAATGTGTGCTGCTGTTTTTGGGTAACATCAAAATACAACACTGAGAATTAATTTCTCACTTGCATCACCCCCAAGGTTTCAAAATAAATGATCAAAGTTACCAATAGTCTGTTACTACCATTTCTAACAAAGGATGTTTTTAAATTCAGCCTGTAACAGATGTGCTATCAAAATTCCTAAGATTTTTCAATGCATGCAAAAGCAATCCACCAAAAGCTCACAAATACTCAAACAAAGCATGCATGTGCAGGTACACATGCACAAACACACGTGCACACACACACAAAGATGCTGTCACTTTACCACACTTCTGTCACCAACTGCAATTCTCAGGTACTTACAGGAGGACCTGAAAAAGAGAAAAGGGGAGAAAAAGCATTTAGAGTACTGTCAATATTTAATAATTTCTGAAACAACAATATTGACAACAAGAGCACATATCACATTGTAAACACACTGTAAGCAGGATCTTGATTGATGCTTTTTTGGACATCGAAAAGAGAGAAAGAAATAAAAATCCACTTTATTTGTGATAATAATATATAATGCAATACGGTAGAGGTTTTCCCTGTCCTAGATTGTATAACTTGAGATGGAGAGTCAAATCCTGCCCATATTCCAGTCTGCTATAAAATTTGGCCTCTCCATAAACTCCACTCCACTCCCTCTATCTGGTGTATAGTAAAAATCATGACTCATATCTGACCTTTCTTTATTGGCTAGAATCATTGTCTTCACGGTATAGTTCTTTGATACTGCAAAAATGGTCAAGCCAAGTCCATTTCCTTCTGGCTAGCCTTCGAGACATTCAACAGTAAGTACTTAATCACTGAGCCTGCGTAAAATGAATACAGCAAGGGTCTCAGAAATCATTTTTGTCTACATCCTTGCTGGAGATACTGTTAATTGAACGTCCTGTGGAGGCAGACACTGCATTTTAATTTCAAAAGCATAGCTGGTAATTGTTTCCAGTGGGCAGTGGTGTTGCTGGGGGGGGGGGGGGGGGGGGGGGGGCAGGGTGTTTGCACTTGCAACAACATACATTTTTTTTAACTCTAAATGAAAGAGCGTGTGGTATACGAGTAGACTTTTTCCGAATCAATGGTGACACCTGCTCTTTGGCGAGCATACTGCTCAGGGAAAAGATGGGTCAAATTAAGAAGCGATGGGAAATTTAGGTCCCTGCACCACTGTGCGTACACTCCACGTAGGCCTACCGGGGTCGCGATTTGTGTGCGTTACTTACAGAAATTAAGTACAACATACGAAAACTAAACTAAATACAAAGAAATATTTTTGGGTAGGGGCAAATCTATTTGGGCGGGTCGTCCAAAATAAAGTTGGAATGCATTGGAAACCCTTGTTGGTGCATTAAATAAAGTGACAATAGATCCTGCGTCTGAAAAATTAGCACCCCCACCCCCACACCAGCGCCGCACCCCCCACCCTCTCCAGACATCCCGATCCCAGCCAGCTGTGTTCCTTGTGCCCGACAGCTCTGGCATCCCCAGGAGCCACCTGGTAATGTGCTAGATTGATGAGGACGGGGAGAAAAGGGGGCGTGGAGAGCAGTAATGTGACACTGTGGCCCGGGCCCCCCGAAACTGGAGCATGCCCCTCAGCCACCTCCCCGTGCCCAGCAATTAAATCCAATAAAAATGATGTGGCCTGCTTTTTCTTTTTTCGGTGATGAGATGTGTATATTCTGCGAGGTGGGGGGGTGGGGGTGGGGGTGGGTGGTATATATTGCATTACCGCCATCTCAGATCAGCTCCCGGTCATTTCCTGGGGCTCTTATTCATTATGACAAGCGGTGGGTGAAAAATAACTCCCATATCCCTCTGAGAGAATCATGACAGTTTATGTTTGCGTGGTGTTTTGGCAAATGAATGAAAGCTTGAGCACCTGTCATTATTCAAAAATGACATAGAGCTAAGTACCCAAAACATAATACTCTCAGCCATACATTGATACTGCAGATAAGGTCAAAGGGCAAAATAAGCTGTTGAGGGAACACAGGGATTTGCAGTAATGTTGTTTTCACAACAACATGTATCTGGATATCCCTTTCCATCTTATGATGACCGAAAACAGGAATGGTTTTGTCATTCGTTCTGGTGTGCACCTCAGTTTGGTGTATATGCTTTGTCACAGGGGATGTCCATCATAATTGCTAAATCAAAATCAGTGCCATCAAAAGTCAAGTCAAAGCACTAGCATGTGCGAACTACCATTTCCACTGGCCACTTTAGACAACCTGAAAATGCCTGGAAGCCAATGCAATCATCATAATATGACCAGGTAAGATGGGTCCCACAAAAGATCAGTGTTTATATTCTGAATTGTGATGCACATGGATGACCGATCATTTCCTCATTATGTCAGGATGAATCCTGGCATTCCAGCCTCAGTCCTCAACTGTGAGGGCTGCAAATAAGGCTGTCAGAAAAATTTGTTTTTCGAGGAAGACAGCTACCACTGAAAATGTAATCAAGCAGCCGAACTTACGTAAGACGTAAGGCAACAAGGAGCGTGCGATAGGAGTTCCAGACCATTTGAATTAGAAAGAGCATGAAGAATCTGCGTGAGCACATGATTGCTCCTGTCAAATGGTGTGGAGCCGGTGGGAGGGAAAATACACGAGAGCTTGGGAAGACTGCAGCTTTCTTGAGGAATGAGAAATTGGTAGGGAAAAGCCCCGTGGAGTGTGTCTTCCCTGTGATTTAAAAAGACAGGGTGCAGAGGTCGGGTTTTCATTCCACGTAAAGTCCCAGACTGATAGAGAGGAGCTACGGATAGCGGTCTACGGGCATGGGAGAGCGGGGCACCTTCCTTCCTCCCGACGCTCCGCGTGGACTAACGAGCTAATGAGCACCCCCCTCGACGTGACCAATGACGCGCTCCCATTTCCCATCATTTGCAGACAAATTGTCGTTTTGTATTTCACATATATTTTTCTTTCCTGTTATTGCAGTAATGTTTTTTGTACTGATCCAAAGGAACATGTATCATGTGATTCTGCTGAGGTGGCAGGTTGTGTGCAAATGTCGAAACCAGGCCACGTTTTGGGCGTGCGGCTTGGACCCATCGCACTCCTGAAGTGCATAATTTGGATGCAAGCTGGACGGAAGAAAAAAAAATAATGACACAAAAAGATGATGTTTGTGGTGACCACAAAACTGTGGCCATGGATGGAAGGAACCGTGAAAGACACCAAAAAAGGAGAACCACACATTATTTTCTCAAGATACCATAAACAGTGTACATAGCTAGTTTTTAAGACTCCATATTTTATTTACACAACTGGGGATCCTGAGGCATTTTTAATTGGTGCTTATCTCAAGAGCACAGAATAAGCGACCCACATGGATTTGAACCAGCAGCACTAATTTCAGCTCCCTAACTGCTACGCAACAGAGCCACCAGTTACCACCAACCAGAGGAGACTTCCAGCAGCTGTCATCTCAATTACAGCCACCAACAAAAAGTCACAAAGAAAGATCACATATATGACAAAAATCATATATTGTGGTATCATAATTTTGGTCACTTTCTGACCAATGCATAATATCTGCACACAAAAAATGCCTTTATATCCAAAATGCAGAACAACCAAAATAAGCGAAACCATGGACTTTGTCAGGGTCGATACCTCACCATTACCTAAAGCTGCAGGTAAGGACATGGACAACAGGAGGGCTGGGAAACCTACCTGGATCCCCATTGCGACCTCTCTTTCCCCTGGACCCAGGAGGCCCTGGTTTAAAAACAACCTGTAGTTAGACAAGGGGTTGAACTACACACTGAGGCAATAGCCCTTCCTCAGACTTCAGCCGGTCCGGTATCAACTGTGTAAGGCCACAAGATGCACCTACGTATGTGTATTAACCCGGAACAAATCTACGGTATGAGTCTAGTCAGGTGGAAAAGTTTGGTTTCGTTAACTGTTCAGCATGCAGCCTCATAAAAAAATTATTATTACAATTGGGGTGTTGCAAACTCATGCAAAGCAAACAGTGAGAGGCTAGGATCTCCATGAATTGCGCCCGCCCAAGCCAGCCGTGGGCGGGGGAGAGTTTCGAGGGACTCCAATATAACTCCTTGGCCGGCCGGTACGAAACGAAAGATTACACCCCCGCACGCAAGCATGTGGAAGCGTGTACTCAAATTCCTGCTGCATACTAAGCCCCCCATCACATCCTGTTACCCATCCCGCTCTGGGACATCTATAGACAACCTTGGTCCAAAGGCACATTGGAAGGGAATCTTCAAATATAGTCCGAGTGATGATGCTTAAAAAAGTCCTCTCTCATTGGGCTTTACACACCATGGCTTGCTAATTCGGTGATACAGTCTGTGAAAATCTACGTTCAGTTGCTGTTGTAAATTTGGGGTTAATTTTGAGGTCTTGATGCCTGCCAAGGTGAAGTTTTATTGCTGGTCTTTGTGTAGTCTGCATTAATTAGTAATAATATTTGAGACAATAAGTAGTCTGAATACTGAAAACATCGCCTCTTGTATCCGTAGTCATATTCTACAACCTACAAATGTTGAATGCTACTGAATCTTGTGTCACAGTGCAGTAGGTCTCAAAAAGACATAACCTTTGAGGCCGAGTCAAATAAAAAATGAAAAGTTGTACTTTCCCTTTTTGCTATATCGACGTGACCTTTAGTGTTGTTTGAGTACACTGGAGGCCTCGAGGCAGGTGGGACGCCATCTTAAGACGGCCGCTGCTCTGCGATATACGTCTCCAGGAATAACCTGTGGAATTCCGGTGCTGAAAATACCCGCCGTTCCTCTTGGATTCTCTGCTCCTCCAGTTGTCCCTCCCCCACCCCCATAAACACAGTAGTGCCCTGAACAAATGTGTCGTCTTTCAGGCTTCCGTATACTGTAAGTGTAGAAGAGGAATTTAATTACCCAAGCAAGCCAGAGAGGAGAGCCAAAGGCGCTGCTTGATGTTATGCAAGCTTTGCCAACTAGAAAGGGTAGAGCCATAGGCCAGCTCTCAGTGCTGCTTTACAGTGCACATAAGGGTTAGGCAGCCTCTAGACCAAATTCTTATTTCACTTTGAGCTTTTTGCATCTAATGAAATAATTTGCGGATGACTGACTGTGCGGTTACATGCGTTTTTTTTGGGTTTTTTTAAACGCTACAGTATGGCGTAGGCATGCAGCATAATTATGCTTTATAGTGGGTAAACAACTGGATTTGTTGTGAGTAACTCAACAATTTTTGCAAGTATTGTAATTGTACACATAAATGATATTTCAATAATGTGCTCAGCCTAAAAAGAACAGGAAAACAGTTGCAATCCAACGATATGAGAGAGCCTACCATTACTACCAATTTTCCCAATCAAAACTGGACATTGTACTAGAGTCCAGCAATATTTATATATTGATGAAATGTATCTAAATAATCGAATATTGAAGGAACATACCCTCTAAATATCCTCAGAGGTAAAACACACCCACCCTCTGGTGGCCTATAAAATACTTTGGCTCAGTCAATCATACAATCTTGTTAAGGTGTACTTTGTCATATATTACGGTACATATGATTCTTTTATTCTGACCATAGCAATGCAATAATAATAATGAGTACATGCCTATCATTTTCACAGAGCCAATTGTCTTTTGATGTTGCGAAAGTAAAATCTGATCTCATGGGTAAATTCTCCTAGTTTCTTGTTTTTTTATTGTTCTAGTGTTCAAGAGTGGGAAGGCTATGCTTTTGATGTTATTAAATTAGTGAGAGAAAAACAGGCTATGTTTATATGGATATGAGCTGGCTTGAATTTCGTTTTAAGCATTTGCTTAAATTAGCTGCGTGAAGATCGAAAGAACAAAATGTGAAGACTGACTTTATTGGCAAAGGCCTTTGGATTACACTGTATGATTTATTCTTGATACTCACAGGAAACAGTGAGCAAACTGGCATGTTATTTTGATTAACATTAAAGTCTTTAAACTATCAAACTGGTTGTCGCTAGTTAGTTAGTTAGTTAGCTAGCTAGCTAGCTATGTCCAGAAAATGTTCCTCACATTTGCCACCGAAACCCAGATTGTATTGGGTTTGGACTAGGATTCATAATGTAGCATTTACATTATTCATTTATAATTGGATTTTTGTGAAACTATATTTATGCTGTATTCAATATATCCAGTAGTTCAATGTTAGTGAAATTGTCATATTGTCAGTATCAATATGCGCTTCATTTAGAAATATATCGAAATATTCATGGACCCTTCATTGTACTTGGTGTGACTAAGTTCAGAATCATTGAAATATCCAAAATACATACAGGATACTTTGCAATAACATCAGCCAATTGATTCCTTTCCTGCAAGAGCCATTTTACACTTGGAGGAGTTCTTCCTGCGGTTATGCAAACAGTGATCTGAATTTACACACATAAATCTGCCGAGAACACAGAAAACTGAACTTTTCCACTTCTCTTGTTTGACAAAATGCCCATGTCTTATTCTGATCTGGAAAAATCATTTAACAAATTCCATGCCTTTTCACTACTACTATTGCCATATATAAATCTGCTTGGGTTCCAAATAAAACCCACAGTACGGTGTCTCCTAAAAGACAAAAAGATTAGCTGCCTTTTAAGAGACCAATATCCTTTTTTCACACACCTCGGCCATCTGCAGGAAACCAATAAACACCAACAAAGGGGCTGATCAGATTCTGAGACTTCTACAAAAATATCATGTCTAGACAAGTGGACCAGATCTGTGCTTTGTTGCCTCCCTTGTTCATCTAAAATTGTTATGGGGAAATGTTCCTGGTGAGAGATCCCCACTTCAAAACTGTAAACTTACGTTGAACCAAAGTTGTCAGACATAAGTCCTGGAGGGCCACAGTAGCTGCTGGTTTTGGTGTGTTTTAGCATTTAAAGTGCTTAATTTAAGACACTGATTGGCAAAGAGTCCACATACACTGTCACGTTTTCAAATTGAACAGAAACCTCATCCATTGCAGCCCTCCAGGACTTCAGTTTGACACCCTTGTTTAAAACCAAAGGCCTGACTGAAGTTAGCAAAGATCCCCAGGTGCTGGGGGACTCCTCAGAGGCCTGAGTTCCAAGACTGGATACTGAATTGGGCTTTGTAATGATCTCCTAGTGTGATTGGTTAAAACCGCTCCCATTCTGCCTCAATAGACAATTGTGAGCTTTCTGATTCAAAATGGTGGTATGTGAGATTATTCCTTTCACACACACACACACACTCACACACATTCTCTCTCTCTCTCTCTCTCTCTCTCTCACACACACACATACTGTAGATACACACACACACACTTACGCAAAAAGTGCTTTTCGATCACAATTATTGTCACTGCCTCACCAGAAGCTGAGGTTAAATTCTTGTCAATCTCCAGAATTAACAGTCATTGCCCATGAGAAACCCTCAAGTCATTAATTGCCTTAATTTGACTAATTGCTGGAGTTGAATGTAAAAGACCACTGTACCCTACTGGAGAAAATGGAAATGGAGTCATCAGTTACACTCACCAAAACACGGAAACATCTGACATTGTTGTTTATCATTCCATGTGACAATGGCCTTGCCAAGAGAGCACACTTAGTGAGCGCATAGAGGGACAGGCCTGGAGCCTGTGGCCCCGGTGCTCCTTTGCGTGTTATTTATATCCGCCGTCCGAACAGTGCTGAAAGCGAAGCTTCCTGGAAAAGCATGAATGGCATGACAAGACCTCCTCAGAGCTACCGACCGCACCTCCCCATCTTGTTCTCGCTGGCCATTTTTGGCCCCGGGTTTTTGGGGTGGTCGTCCGACTCCCCCCGACTCGATCATACCTTTGCACGCGATCTAACGTCCCATGCGGAAAAAGAAGCAGACCCACCCATTTCCCCTTTAGTGTTAAACTGTCACTTGTCCAAGGCCCTGGAGGTTTTGACTGAGGAAACGTGTGACATGGAACAGTAAGGTCAGAAACAAAGGTTTCTCCTCTTGAACCCTATGGGGTAACACTCAGCTGATTTCCTGAGGAGGTCAAAGAGATAAAGCAATGGAGGATTCATTCACAGGTTATGTGTTTCTGGTCTACCAAAAGAAGCTGGATCTGTTCTTGCAGTTTATGTTTTATTTCTTTTAATAGTCCGAGGATGTAATTTTTTTCCTGAATTTATATCTAGGATCTATTTAGGCTATATATTCTTAACTTGCAAATTTAAGATGCAGTGCTAAGGTGTCGTGCGACATTGTATCTTTGAGGCATTAGCATTGCGTGAACTTAATTTTAAAAATATATTGGCATTACAGTTGTGTAAAAAAAAAAACTTGGTTATGTTGAGTTAAACTTTGTGTGTAAAATATAACTTAAGAAATCACATACACAAAATAAATGATGTTGAGGTGCAGAGATCCCAACACACTGGCACGGCTCACCCCAGAAATGTACTCTCTTGGTACCAGCCTGAGTATGTGTGATGACTTAAATGCCCTCCATCACGGTGCACTCTGCTCTTATTCAATAGCTGCTGGTTCCAGAATGTCTGCAGCGAGAGACCTGGCATTCTCCTCATTGCTGCCACATGCCAAAAAACAAGGGCTGGTTAAAAACTGAACTATTTTCTCCTAGCAGCCTTGGACCAAAAAAAAAAAAAGACCTCACAGAAAAAAACCATTCTAAATCCGAGATTTAAAAAATTACATTAAATAATGTGCTGCTTACAAGAGATCACCACAAAGCCTACATTGTCTTTGTGCCAGAAAGACTACCATTAGCTTGACTTTGCCATTTATTCTCCCAAATTACTCTCAGAGGAAAAAGCATGCATTAAAATTTTCAAGGAGCTACACCAGTCTGGACAGAAGAAAGGCTTTCCTACTTCAGTCCACTGGACTGGGGAGCAGGGAGAGAGGTGCATAAATCTGGCTTTTGTTGCTGCACAGCATTAATCCCCTAACCCGCCCCCCCCTTATTTAAATTATAGACTGGAGACAGTAACAACTGAATTTTAGCTCTAACTGGAATTTAATCACAATTAAACATTTGTCAGTGGCCCCAGCATCGCAGAAAAACACCCTGTACTACATGTGGTGAAACGCCCTCAGTCGGCCTTCTGTTTGCTTTCTTCTTTCACGTGTTGTGGCCTGTGTTATGGGACATTTCCATACAATTATGGTTGAAAGGAAAATCCTGTGTGGAATTAATTTAAAGGTCAGCTTACAGACATTCGAATGGGTCTTACAAACCCATGTGAAGAAATTAATGAGCTAATGTATGTTAAAATATGAAAGAAAAAATATAGGAAAATATATCACTTAAATTTATGCCAAGCTCATATTTATTTACTGACCATCTGTTGAAGATATTCCACTCATAATTATGTTGCGAGACCAAGAAAATCTGTAGGATGGCCGGAGCCAATGTTTATTTTTCCCCCCTCTCCAACAGTTCACTCGGACTATTCACGTATAATCATTTGAAATGCGTGGTCAGGTCTTTGCATCCAACTTTTGCTTTTAGTAGGGATTTCCCTTTCCTCTTTCATCAGGTAAACAGTGGGTTTGCATTGAAATGCATGTTCCTTTCATTGCTGGCTGACAGGTCGGCTTTGTTTGCTCTGGGCTGTTTGCAGGGCCCGGGGCTATGGATTGGCGGAGCACAAAAGTCAAAAGAGAAAAGCGTTTGAGCTCGCTGCCACAAAAGGCGTCCTTTGAAGAAACAAGAAGCTGGACCTTCGAACAGAGACATAAAGGACAGTTGTTTTTCCAACAAATGACATTTCGAAAAGCCCCTTCCCCCCGGTCGAAGGTCAGGTTGTCTTTCGTAAAATAAAGCGCGGATTAAAGAAGGAAAACGGTATTAGCCCCAGATGAAACATGACAGATGCTAAAGCAATTCGGTTTCGACTCTCTTGACTTTGTACCTGATGAGGAAAATGTCCCATGCAGACACAGCCCATGTGAGGCTGCTTTTTTCTGTCAGGCATATGCGTGTCTTAACAGCAAATGCCAAATGACCTTGCAAATTTTCTCAGGATGTTCCACAGGTAAGCACTTCAGTCGCCATTGTGATATTTAACTATCCTTCCTAGCACCATGACAAATACTGCATTCTGCACTTCCTAAATTGTTAGGCGTCAACCAAATTAAGCAGTGCATTGAATTTAGCACGTAACTGTAATAATTCATTGTAGGTACATTCCTTTGCTAGTGTTTGGATTCCATCCCACAAAAGAGGAAGACAGGGTTTTGTTTGAGAAGACCGGTTGAGAGGGCAATCAAAGATATTTCCTCCCTTCCTATTGTGACCTGTATGATTATTTTTGTTGCCACTTCCAAAAAATTATAGGACTTATCAACACAAGATAACTTTATCTAATGAGGTAGCTTGTCAGAGTGCCTACAAGTAAAGACAATTATTCAAATATGGTACATACCGTACTTACCCTGTTTTATAATACAAATGAAAAAACATTGCCTTCCGTTATTTCGCAATTATGGCTCTATTTTAATGCCTAAGGTCCAAAGCGCTGTTGTCTTTGCCCATTGTCTGAATATCTTAAACTAAACAATTTTTTAAAAATGTCTTCCTCGTTGCATTATGTGCACATTTTTATTATTTTATGTAATGGCAAATCTAAAATTTCATTTTAAACATTTTCAAAAAATTTTGAACAAACCTAAAAGCAGAAAAGACTGACTTAAAAGGCCACTGACTTTAAAAGAAATAATAAATTCACTATTAATATCTATCCACACATTTCTACATGCTGTAAATTGATATTCTTACCATTAATATCCTATTAATAAGTGTAGTAGGTGAATTCTGTCACTGTTTGACACAGGCCTGATTATTGTCATTTACCACAGTGTAGACCTGAAGGCCGAGGCCTGTGACATCATCAGCCGGCAGCACACGGACGCCTGGTCCTTCCTCTGACCGCACGTTAAACGCAGACCAGGGGACCTTAACCGGGGGGGGGGGGGGGGGGGTTCCGTTGATTTATGGCCCACCAACACATTATTTACGTATGGCAATGGGTAACACGCACAGTATAAGGTTAAAACAACAACAATATAACCAACCATGCAGAAAAAACAACCCGAACATGTTTGCTTTTTGCATGGTTAATGCTTTAACTGAGCCAGTGCTAATCGCAATGTGCACGCTTGCCTTTTTTTCCCTCTTTGATTTTCAGGACAAATTAAAAACATAATGGAGAAAAACCACGCTGAGTGAGCAATTTCGGAAGACGACGAAGTTATCGTATTTAAGAATCTGTAAGAGACTATTCAGAGTTTGACCTTTGGAGAAAAAAAAAATCTGGGGCATTTTGCCTTCAGTCTTGTCTTCCGCAAACACGTGTTCAATTGGATTCAGATCAGGTCATTGACTTGGGCAGTCAAGAACATTACAGTTTTTGCCCTGAAAAACTTCAGCAGTATGTTTGGGGTCATTGACCTGCTTCAAAGTGAAGTGCTGTCCAGTGATTTTTGAGGCATTTGGTTGGATCTGAGCAGATAAGATGTTTCTGTACTCTTCAGGATACATCCTGCTGCCATCAGCAGTAAAATCGTCCAGGCAGCCAGTTCCAGTGGCAGCCATACATGCCAAAGCCATAACACTGCTTCTACCATGCTTCACAGTTTAGTAGGGGGGATATGGATCATGACCTATTTACTTTCTCCACACTTTCCTCTTTCCATCACTTTAGTACAGGTTAATACGCATCTCATCTATCCATAAGACTTTGTTCCAGAACTCATGTTTTTTTTAATGTACTTCTTAGCTAACTCTGACCTGGTCGTTCTGTTCTTGGGGCTTAGCAGTGGTTTGAATCTTGTGATGAAGCCACTGAGGTTATGCTGTATGTAGTTTTCTCTTTATGGTAGTCCTTGGCACATCTATGCCAACATCCTGGAGAGTGTTCTTGATCTATTTGTCCATTGAAAACGGGGTTTTCTTCAGAATTAAAAGTGTTCTTTCACTGGTCAAGAAACAGCTGAGCAGCTAATTGTCCCATTACTTTTGCTCATCACTGTCAAAACACAGGACATACTGTCCTCAGTATGGACTCTCTTTGGCCAGTGACTCACTCCCGTGCTTTCCTGGCAGAACTGTGTTACCACACACCGCAGACGCCGCGACGGAGACCGCTACCGCGCACGCAAGCCACCCGCTTTCATAACACTGCCTCGCGGCCAAGCGCCCAATGAAGTGCGACTGGGATTTCGGTTGATGCCTTTAATATAGGGTTACCAGGAACGAGGGGGGGTGGGAGGTGTCTTGCTGGGCCACAGTCATTAAAACAGAAGCTTGGAGAGAGCAGACTTCACCACATTGCTGAAATAAATGAGGGGAACTCGATGCCTTTTCCATGTGTGGAGCTGGCTTCTGGCCAATGAACACTATGCGGCGTCCAGCTTTTAAGGGAAAGCAGACGAGACCAGTTCGCCCATTAGGTAATTGGGAAAGCAGACTCTTTGGCATAAACATCACAAGAATTTTAAGTGTTTAGAGGCTTCGAAGAATGGACCGCTTAGCTCTGAGAATGAGAACAAACAGATTTTCCATCTGCGGGGATTGATACTTATCGCCCCTTCATCGGTTAAACAGTTAAAAATACAGCAGAATAGTCTGCAATTGAAATAAATTTGCCTTCTTTTGTATTATATATACCATAAAAAAGCATGTGTGTGTGATAGAAGTTGTGTGGGTTAAACTCCTTGATACAAATCTAATCTAAGGGGTATATCTGAGTCTGGATATTTAGGAGGGAAGATTGTTGGCAATTTCTTCTGTCTCCTTGAGTCTAGAGGTGTGAACCTGGCTGGCCCACCTGAAATAACTCTGCCCCTGAGCCTAATGCTGGATGGACTGGCTACCTTGACTGATTTCTGGGGACAGTCCCTTGCTTTTCATTTGCCGTTCATACGGACAGGTCATCTTCATAGTTTGAATTAGATTTTGAACCACCGTCAGTAGTGTTAAAAACACTGTGGTACCCCGTGCCCAAACAAACATATGCACACATACACTGGATGGCTATGGCTCTAAACATTAAAGACAGTTTAAATGTGGCTGGGTGTTGGCTTCATAAACATGTCAGCACTTAACCTGAGGTAAATTGTACAAATTGTAAAAAGGTACAAACAATGCAAGCCTTTATTGGTAATTCTGATGCATTTTGAGTTCCCCATCATGCTAGCCAAACCCCTTGAATGAATTTGGAGTGAATTTGACTGAAGAATTCAAGTTTTTTTCTTTCTAATGTAATTCCCATATGCAGTTCTCAGGAAAATGTATATATTTCAAGCAGAAGTTTGGGGGACTTTAATGCTGTTATAAATAAACTATACTGTATATAAAAATATTAGGATATTCCAATAATAAACTGTAATTTTGGTCCAGTGGATAGCATGACTCTTACACCGTACAAAGAAGCCAAGCCTGTCCAGTCAGTTGTCTTCCGTTCAGCTAAACAGGATGTGAAAATAAACTAGGCCCGTTGAAGGATGACAGGTCTACTAAAAAGACAAACAATGTCAACCGCTTAAAAAAAGATTCAGATGAAAGTATTGGGTTCCTTGGAAAGGTGGAGATGTCCAGATGAGAAAAGCAGACTCTGCCACAGACGCAGGTCTCAGTCTAGCGCAGTGGAATTATGACTGACAAGGCTGTTAACCCACAACCCTCCGCTACCCTCTCGGACGCGAGAGAGGAAAGCTAAGACTTGAATCACGCATGGCGATTGTAAACTCCTGCGTCCGAAGACACGCCGTGCTTAGTTAAGGACTGTTGCCGGGCACATGAGTACATGTTCCTCTCCTTCTCCTTTACATCTCAAAATAATCTTGTGTGCTACCGAACTGATATCCCACATCACCGCAGGAGCCTTTCAGTGGCGTTGTGTTACAGTAAACAGAATCAATGAAATCGTCATGCATATGCACTGCGGTTAACATTTCATCTAGCTAGTAACTTTAATTTAAAACGGGCGGAAGTGTAGTGTAATGGGTGAGAAACTGGTCTTGTAACCTAATGATCACAGGGTTTGATTCCCGGGTAGGACACTGCCGTTGTACCCTTGAGCAAGGTTCTTTACCTGCATTGCTTCAGTATATATCCAGCTGTATAAATGGATTCAATGTAAATGTTTTTTTTTTAAAGTTGTGTAATTCGCTCTGGATAAGAGCATCTGCTGAATGCCTGTTATGTTATGTCATTTGCCAAATCTTTTCTAAACAAACTAAATTTCCCTAACTGCGTTCCGTCAATGTGAAGCGTCCAACCTTGCGCAGCTTTCCAGATGTCTGCACTGCCCTGCACTGCGCAGACAGAATCTGCTGCCGCTTGGATCTTCAAGGGATTTCCTCCACATCTGCCTCTCGCATCCGCCAAGTGATCCGATCGACTTTACCGTTCCCCCTTCCGACAGCCGCAGTAACGGACCCATTTTTGAAATTTAAACTCGGCCTCATTACAGGTGTCCCAAGCACTGGCTGCAGGAAAGCAGATTCCCCCCTCATAAAATCTGCTTATTCGAAGCATCCAATCAGCAGCCTGATCCTGGACTGCCACCTCTCCGTGCCTCCCTCCCACGGCCGGCACGCCGGTGCTGCTCGGCCTCACAGGTACGGTTTCGGTTGGCCGCTCGCCCCTCCGGCAGCCGGTCTCCATGGGAGCCGATGGCACGGTGACAGGGGAGGCAGGGGGGGGGGGGGAGAATGGAGACGGCATTCCGGGGGAGTCAGCGAGGAGCAGACCGCTCCGTCGCACTCCCCGCGGGAGCGGGGTCCCACTCTGTTTCCGGCTGAGAGAGCCGGGGCTTCGGCTGTGAGTTTGCCACTAACTTCAGCACTTCCATTCCAGGGACAGCCTTGTCTTACCAACAACTGTTACACCCTTTTTGAAGCAATAGTCATTAATTGGAGTTTTTTTTTTTGTCAGCGGCTTGCATCCAGACAACAATTTGATTGGCAAAGAAATGCACATTTTACATTTGTTTCTTTTCATAAGCAGATTTGGTGCTGAAGAAGAAAAGACTAAAGTGCATTTTTAAGTCAAAGTTAAGGACAACTCTTGATAGAGTTTCTACAATTAGGACATATTTGAAAACTGCCCTTTAAAAACCATGTTTTTGGGATGTACAATGAAGATGTTCCAGAGAAGATGATAAACGCAAAGAAGCTGCTGCAGTGTTTGAAATTGAGTCCTCCTGATTGATTAAAACAATCACAGAGAAAGGCATAACATTCACCCCCCTCCAACAAATGTCAGTACAAAAGCAAAGTTTGTTTTTCTTCTGTCTCTCAGATCATCACCAAGTCCATATGGACTTTTTCAAGTTTCAGACAAAAAATGAGGCACGTCTCGCCAGCCCCCCTCTAACACTAACACTCTAACTCTCTTTCTTCTCTGGAGGAAGTACACTCTTCTGAGCAAACAATCATTCACCCCGCAATAGATTTAACAGTCGCCACTTTCTTGAGACCCTGAAAAGACAGGAAGATCAAACTTCAACCTGGTACAGCCTCGGGCTGTTTTTATGAAGAAGGGTTATCCTTGCGTTTAAAGTAATGAAAATGCCCACAGAGTCCGCAGTTCTTAGCAATGATTGGTGGTTTTCAAATGAAAAAGAGCTTGTGCGTGTCGATTGGCAGGGTCAGTTAGGCCATGTAAAAGTATCTTATCTGCAAAAATACAACAAAACCTCCCTAATGCACATTGCATAAACACAGCACAGATACACATTAACTTTTATGATTAGTAAAATCATTATTTGACTGTGTTTTTTATAAATTAACACTCGACCAAACGCTCAACATTTATGAACTTTCACTTCTGTTTGCATTTTGTGGGACAATTCCCATTATCCCGAGGAGACCCTCAGAACAGCCGCTGCACAGCGATTTGAGGTAGGTAACACCAAGGTGGCCACTGGTCACGCACCTCAGAAAAGCACTGACTTCAAAGCCCAGGTGCCCAGTGAGGCATGACAAAGAATCCAATAAAAGTCAAAATCCAAAACTGCATGAGCTACTATGGGTGCTAATTAGAATCAAAAGGACGAGTGGTGAGGGGCGGTTGGGGGGACTTGAAGGTTTAAAAACATCTGCCGTGCGCGTGTTTCAGATACCCCCCCAAAACATGACCCTACCCCGGTGAGATGAGTGTGCCCGCTCTCACCCACAGCCTGTCAGATCGTTCAGGCGGAGCCCCATGGGGCGGAGCGTGACCAGCTGTGCTTGCCCAAGCGGCGTCCATGAGATGGCACCCGCTGCAAGCCTCCCAGAAGGATGGGCCACTGCATAAATACTTTTTAGCTATCCATAGGGTAGTTTCAGGTTTCCCCAAAAACTTTTCAGGCTTCAGATTTTGTCACTTTATTGTTCTAATAGTTTTTATTTATGCCACTATATATTACATCTTCAATCATTTAAAATTAGGGAAAATAATTATGAAGGCTTTACAATATCTAGAAGGGCTACATATCTAAATACTGAGTCATACAACGCACTGACCCACTTGGGTGAGACGCTATTCCTCAGTCTTAGAGTAATCAGACTCATAGGGACTATGTTCTCTTTTTAATTAGGTGACAAAGGCGTCCACAGACCTGGAACGCGGTCGTGTCATAACTCAACCGTGTCGGGGTCTCACACCGTAAAATCATCTCGGTAAAATGAACCTGCTACTAAACGCAGGTGTTTGTTCAATTCTCACATCCCCCGAAGTTCATTCCGGTGACACGGACACCCGCGAGCCGCGGCCAAGCATTCTGACAGGCCGCAAATCATCGAGGCGCCAGAGGACAAAAGGCAACGAGACTGCCCCGCTGGACCCGGCCATGTGAATCGGGCCAGCAGAGCGTGCATTGCCGCTAATAAAGCCTAGCCACACAAAAAAATCTGCTGTTTTCAGTGGGTTTTATTTTCCCCGTGTTTAGCTTTGTGGAACTCCCATAATCCCTGGTGGAGCCCCACTTCTGTTCGCGCAAGATACCCGGCAAGAAAGGGCCCATCGGGTCACTGTTTGGCAAATTGGAACCATGTCAGCACTTTTGTGGTAATAGTGCCAATATACCACCCACTGATGGGCAAACGTCAGTGCTGATGGTGGGCTGCTAGTGGGCAGCCAGTGGCTGGGCAGTTACCTCACCTAAACAGACTCTGTCTGCAGGTGGGGGGTTACTATGAGCCATATATATGACATACTACTATAAGCAGTACCCCTGAATAAAGCTCTATTTAATAGCAAATTAATAAGGTACTTTAGCCAATTATGTCAAATGCCGCAAACTTTTGGTGTGTGATTATTGCAACTATCTTGTCATATAGCAGAACGGATGTGCAGATTTATTGTTGTACGGACATAAATCATGTCCAGTTGCGTAATTAGTAACCCCATCCCTCGTACCTTCTGCATGCTGTCAAAACACCCCTTCAACCCCACTCCAAAAAAACACGTCTCTCTAGCTCATCATCCGTATCCGTCTGTTACAGGTCTCTAGCTCTCACGTTTTGCGAAACTGAATCGGGCGCACCGGATAAAGATATGGATTAGGTTCTCGTACGCTTGTGCGGTAAATCAAATGTATGCTTTGTGGACTCTCCCCCTCCATACACTCCCCACCACTTCCGTTAAACACTTGCTGCATTAGCTGGTATTGATGGGTGGTAAACATGAGGGCCCCCCATTTTGAGCCTGGTTTGGCACATAGAGACCTCAAATCCTGGATTACCACAGCGTCCTTGACAGGTTGATAGCATCCCCCCCCGTCCCTGGCCTCTGAAAGGCACCCCGTGCTTGGAGTACTGTAAATTATGATATCAAATTTGATGCTCAGGAGTGTTTCTTAATCCGGAAGGTCTTCACCTTTCACCAGGGGCTCCACGGCTACATTGGTAGGGGCGGGGTAAGTGTTTTCGCTCACTACTCTGATTCAGTTCTGGGAAAACCCATGTCAAGAGGTGACTCTAACCGGCTCTTTAAAAGAGGGTGAGGAATGAAGACCACCCCTAAAACAAGTGGGGGGTGCTTTAGTTTTTATGTGCTTTATGTTTGAGATGCCCCAGCTGCTCTTATGGAAAAAGTAAAATATCACATTGCTGCATTCCAAAGCATGATGAACCATATTTACATTTGTAAAACACAAAAATAATTAAGCATTGTGGTTTAATATGAGGAAATAAGATAATCCTTTATTAGTCCCTTATTAGTGCTTTAAATAGCACTTATGTTTATCAGTTTTAGAACAATATGACAAAAAATATCACTTATCTGTTGAATTGTGTGCAAACATCTTTCTCCCTCGTGCAAGGGCAGGGTTTTGGGAATCTGAATGATAACTAAAATAACTACCCACAAAAATAAGGAAAAAGCACTTGCTAAGTCATCTTACATCACAGGCCCACAGATGCGACGGTGATGAACTGACGTGAACGCACATCAAACTACTGCTTACTAGGCTTACTGTTTCCCCATATTTTTCCTAAAAAGAATGTTGCTAATGATTTAATACCCCCCTCCCCCGTCGTCTCTGCAAACACAGGGGGGAAAGCACTGTTTGTTGAAGTGGCCTGTTTGAAGTAGGTTGCAGTGCAGCTCCTGGGTTCAGGAGGGCAAGCTGAGGTTGCTGCATTCCTGGGTGGTGACTGGGACTCGTCCGTTCGCGCTCGCTGCCCCTCTTAGATGGCGGGCCTCGGGAACGATCGTCTGATCCCCCACCCCCTTCCCAGACCATGCCATCCCAGCATGCGTCTGCTTGGCAACTCGCAAAGGGTCCTGTCCTTAAGAGGATCCTGTAGGCTCGTAAAAAGGGGTCCTGGCCAACAGTAAATAGCCCTGTTTATCTTGGGGACATCAAGCAGCCGCCGAGCACCTAGATGAGCAAACCAACTGTCCGTGGGACCTTTTTCTAACCGCAGAGGACCGTTTGAGATCTGTGCTGTCCCCCCACATCCCTCCCCCCGCCACATGCACCAGCTCTCCCATTACACAGCTGGGGAAGCTGTTCCAACACACCCCCCAACCATCCCCCCCCCCCTCCCCCGCCCCATCCCAGCTTCAAACACATCTGATAACCCAGCACCGGAGTCACCCCCCCACTATCTGACTTTTTTTTTTTTTTTAGTTAAGATAAGCTTTAAAAACTGTTGCTACTAGAAATGACAAGGGACACAATCGTGTGGCACCTTTGGAGGCTTCAGGCTTTTGGAGAGCATTGCTGTTCTACCCTTGAATGAGGTACTTCCCTGAATTTCTTCAGTAAAACTAGTTGTCTAAATGGAGTATATGAAAACATGTCACCTGCAAGTCCCTCTGGATGAGAGAGTCAACTGAACACCGAAACGCGAATGTAATTCCCTTCAAGTTTCACCAACTTTGTATAGGCATCACAGAAAATGACTTTGCAATGTACTGTGGGAGCCTGAGACATGGGAAACCGCCATAAACAGTCTTTCAGGATAATGTTCGAAGGATAGACACTGACACACCAAATTACGAGATTATTTGAGCAGATGATTGATTTCAAATTCATGAGGATAATGACAAGCAGCCGTGAGCACGTAGGTCAGTGTACATACACATATATTAAAATGGAGTTGAGTTCTACCTACCTTTGTCATCAGGTGTAATTAATCAAATCTTTGAACACTATCTTGTCATGCAGTTTATTATGTGTTTCCAACAATATAGGATCTTCCAGAAAGGCACATTGTTACTAAGCTCCTTCTGGAAATTACTTTCAGGCCTGTGGGCCAGGGCTTTGTTGACCATTTTTCAGTTTTGTCCAATCTTGAAAATTATGTCTGTGTACGAGTAAGCTCAGCCATAGTTCAGCTTTGTGCGATAGGTGAGCTGGGAACTTTAACGTCATCATCTTAGCTGCAGTCCCTGACCTCTTTCCACCCTCCCACACCACATCTGCCTGGAGTGCTGTCAGCCTCCTCTTTTTCCACAAGACTCTGGCGCGTGCATTGGGCAGACAGACGGATCGTTGCGGCGGTTCTTTCTCTGCGGGGACGGATTTGGCCACGCCACCAATGGCAGACGAGTGGAGACCGGAACCCATGCGGAACCCGTGTGGCCCTGGGTGACCCCTCCCATTCCTGTAGTGCCTGGACAGGATTCCACAGTAACTGGAGACCCATATAACAATGGAATCCCAGCAATTCTATAGCCGACTCTTCTATCTGGATAGCTGAGCACAGAGTCCCAGCTCTCCATTTCTTGTGCAGGGGAAGTGGGATCCAGTGTCCCTGCTAAACGCACAGAGCTAACCCCGCATTCCCCTTGCCCGGAGATCTCAGGCTTGAACATCTTTCCAGAGATAATGGAAGAAATAGGTCCAATCGTGGGAGTCTTCTTCACAAATGGAATTCGAAACACACTTGGAGTTCTTCCCTGACTCAAAAATGCAACACAGATTTAAACTGACAAAGGCTTTTTTATATAAAGAGTCTAAAATGGCGGCTCAGCAAGAGATGAGTATAGATAATCGGATAGACTATTTGTGAGTTACTCTAGTATTGTGGACCACTTTCAATAGCTCCTTGGAAACAAAAGTGTTCCATTGACAGTGAAAAATACATGCAGTATAGTGTACGTGGCGCCAGTCTGGCACTGTTGTCAGGGAACTGAACTGGAAACCACAACGTTGATGGTTTATATCACTTATGAGGCAACATTGCTATAACCCTTGAAAAAGGTACTTACTGTGTCTGTAAATATTGAGCCATATCAGCATTTAAATGAGTTGTTAAGTCTCTGCTAACCATGCTTATTTTGGTAAAGCATTCATTTTCAAACCAGACTATTAATGGCAAATACATTTCAATTCCCATGTACAGTGATCTTTCCAGAATAGTTCAGCTAAATAAGCTCCAGAGAGACCATTCACAGCATAGACTCTTACCTGTCTGACACAATTTACTGATTCACAACAACTATGCTCATTTCTGATTGGGTCTAAATTTCAGTGGATAATTCACATTGGAGTACAGCAAACTATCCACTGTACAGCGGTAATCCTAAACGAATGCCACAAAGTTCACTCAGGCACTGAGCATGCATAACCTCCAATAATAATAATAAAACTCTGTCCTGAATGTTTTTATTTCTGATGAAAACACCACTAAATGTATTCCTCCCTGTCATTAAAGCGGAAGAAAAATCCAAAAGGTTAATGCTGACATAGGGTTGAGGGTTTCAGGAAAGAAAAGAGAAAAACCACAATGGTGATAAATTAAGATATGACCTGAACTTGTGGTTCTTTGCATAGCCAGAAAGGACACATTTATCATTTTGCAATGCACGCTCATGGATAGGCGACACACAAAATCAATCACAAGAAAACTCTGGCGGTCTGAAATTTATTTAAGATAAAAGCCATTTCCTGAAGAGTAAAAAGGTTAATTCTGCTACTGTTCTGCCAGATCTTGATAATCTGATTCTAACCTCATTATAACATGCCCCACAGTTATTAACTTAAATGGTAAATGCCTCACTGTGAAGGGTTATCTGGTAAATTAAATCACATAAGAATTATTCCAGGATGATAGAGGGGGCAGTGTGTGACACATCGCTCAAAAGTTGGTTTAATTCAAGTGTAAACACCTTTTTCAATTAGTTTAACATGTACACTTACAGGAAATTGGGAAACATGCATGCATATATATATCCATAATTCCCTAATTTAAAGTGAATTGTTTGGGTGGTAGAGAAGCTAGTCTGTAGAATTAAATGAATGAGAGGGCGAAGGGGGAGGGAGCGGCCGGGACATGGGGCTAGAAGGACAGAGAAAGGAGATAGCGGGTGACAGGCGTCACAGTCAGCCAAGGTAAACAAAGGGGAGGAAATGCGGGTCTATCTGTTTAATAGGCCTAATAAGCTCTTAAGGGCTCCGGTTGGGGGGGGTCAGGGGGGTCACAGACGTGGTGGGGGGGGGGGGGGGGGGGGGTTGTACAAAGTGCCAGCGGGGGGTCTGGCTGAGCACAAAAACATCCGTTCGGAATCAACTGCCCCAAACTGGCAGGGAGGAGGCAGCGAGTGCCGCTATCTCAACGGCTTTTCCTTTTCGCTAAATCACTATCGCTCCGTTTTTACATTCAACAACACGAGAAGGGGAAAGGGGAATTCATTTTTCCCCCAGAAAATGGCCGTTCCAACATCTGCAAAAGCAACCAACACCCTTTTTCCTGAAGTAACCACCGGAGGATGAAAAACCCACACTGAGTGCAACTTGGATTATTCAATCTGACATCTCTGCACGAGAAATGTGAAGCCTGTCACGTCTTTGTCATCGAAAGACCTCAGGTGACTTAACAGCAGTGAAAGATTAAGGAAGTTCCCCCTTGTCTGTCTTGGGTAGTGTTGTAGACTTAATTTTTGTGCATGTCTCTCCGTTCCCAGTGTGCACACACACAAGTCCTGCCCACTGGATCCTTGCGGTTTTTCTGAAATGCAGTCACCAAATTAAGCAGGGCAGCAGATGCCACTGGGGTGGGACCTGTGGAGGGGAAGCCAATCAGAAGTCCTTCCTTTCGGCCCCCCTCAGAGAACTCCGGTGTCCATTCCCACGAGCGATTAAACCCCTTTCAAAATGATCATGGGTAATCATAGGGGTCCAAGGTCAGAGGTGAGCTGCTGGCGATCCTTTTTGACTGTAATTGATCCCACCTCCCGATCACCACCCACCCACCCCCCATCCCCCCCACCCCCAGGAGGATTGAGGGTGGCCTTTGGTGTCACCAGTGGTGCAATTCCAAACCTTCCTCTCCACCACAATGTTCCGGGAAAGGACAGGGTTGGTTCAGCGAGTGCTCCTTTTTTGTCTCGTCACACACGCTGGCGGAATGCACCGGAGAAACAAAGTCCCTCCTGAGCACGGTTACACCACACCGGCATTCTCACCGCAGCACGTAAGCTGGTAATTATATCACAACTCTGCCTTTGGGGATGTTGGTCAGGGACTTATTTCTGTGTTGCAGTGGAATAAATGCAGGCACACCTTTCGATCCATTTGGCAATGCATAGTGATTGCTGGATAGAGGCCAGTTGTGTTCCTGTGGTGAATGTCTGTCTTTTAGCACTCCTACAGATAAACCCGTTTACCTCAAGTAACAAAATCATTCACCTGAACAGCTGTCAGTACAGAGAAAATCCTTACCCTGAAATTCAATCCAAGCCATCAAGTCCTCCTAAAGGAATATGCTATTCTGCTATTCAATAAAATAAAATTACAAAGGTTTGGTAACAAAGTCACTCCTAAAAAATGGCCCAAGAAAAAGTCTGTATTTCATTGGTACCGTTTCATATGAAGAGCCAATTTTATTTCAATGGAAAAATCATATGTTGAGCCCTGTGGCAGATTAATGAAATCACTACCTGCTGTTAACACAGTAAAAAGGTACCTCACCTCTACGTAATATTATTTCATGTTCAACATCTGTGAAAGTGCTTCTTGTCAGAAAACCAACAGGAATGCCAAGATTCTATAGACAATGTTCAGTCATTCATTTCCGCAATGATTTGCCCTTGCTTTACCTTCCAAAAGAATGGTACTCTGAAATCTTAAGTGTTCTCTTTGAAGCACTTTGAATACTTCTCGCCATTTGTATTTCTCGAACTGCATTTCCTCCCTAGCAGATAATAAAAGGCACTACCACAAAGCGATATTGTTAGCCAGTACAGCTTGGCATGTTTTGTGCAGTTTTTTTAGACATTAAACACAAAAATAGAGACACAAAAATAAATTGAAAAAATAATGGAGGTTCTACATGTGGTGCACTTCAATGCTTTTAAACATAAATGTGTTGAGCATTAGAAAAAATAAGTCTTCCAAGAACATACCTTCATCGATCTTCGTCGAGCCTTGATTGTGGCTCACATTTGTATAATCCCATTCACTGCGTCAGTTTTCGCAGGAAAGGCAATGGCTAGCACAGCATCTTGATAGATAGTCATGTAGACTTTCTTCCAGTGGAATACATTCAAGGGTACACCTTCTTCACCAACTGATTCAAAACAGATGGTCCACTTTTTCAGCACCCTTTCCAAATTCATGTTTCCATGGATCCATGTTTTCTGCTGGAATTGTTAACAACTGCAACATTAGCGGTTTCTCTCTTGCAGTATAGAATTTATACACTTTTTTTAAAACAAATTGCTTGTGAACAAGAGATGTTAGTTCATGACATGCACTTTTTTTTAGTGGCAGAATGCCATTTTCAGGATAGCAGTGTCCCCTTTTGGCCAGTATTTTTGTTCCCCTAATTAGACCAAAGTCCAGTGGTGATACTTGACCCTTGGAAACACGCTACTGAAATTCCAACTACTGGTGCTTCCACTTGGCCACTGAAAAAAGGTCGGTGAAGGTCGGTTTTTTTGCTTTCTATTTCAATAAAATGTGTTGTTTTTGGCAGCCTTCCCAGTCCTGTTAGCATTAAGCCTGCTCTCTACGGGCTGCTCCAAGCGGAGCACTCTGGTGCCCACAGGAAGTCTGGAGCGAGCAGGGGACGCGGACAATGCCGACATGTGCTTTGGGGGAGGCGGGAACAGGGCCACACACTCACATTGTGCCCCCACATGAGCCTGGGCTTGAGCTGGTGGTAAACACCCATTGTCCAATTACCTTGACGACGTCGACAAGGTTGACTACAGATGAGGCCCGTGCGTTTCTTAAACTCAGGACTTTCATTAGATAATCAACAGGCCCCTCTATTCATTATGGCAAAAGAGCTGGCTGCTAGTTCTGCAGTACAACAGCTCCTCCTGAGGAGGAAGAAATTTCAGATGAGAGAAAGGCCACAGTGTGACCACATCCGATTCCAAATTTTGAGACACCTATGTAATATTGCAACAGCAATCATGTTGGTGTCTCTTTGTTTGATGTTAGATTTCCTGATTTATACTGCTCGAAATCTTTATCTCTGGAAATGACTCAGACTTGGAATTACAAGGAAGTTTGCTTAGCTCCTGCATGTGTGCACTTCCTACTGGATGTTGACTTTGTCATTATGTAATGCTGAAATTTCAATGTTTTTCAAATGTAGGCTCCTTTTGGCGCATTGGGGTGGGTAACTGACTGCACAGGTTTCTTGAGGCTTAGGTTGAGAAGCAGGTTTTCTCATGTTCTCACAAGTGGTTTCGGAAAACAATGTGGGCCGAGTACTTGACAGCCAGCCACTCTGCTTTGAAGTCAAATGGTATGATTTGAACAAAGAAATAAAGAAATCTGCAAATCAAAGTTATGGGAAAGGTGAAATATTTTAGCACATTTTTGGTATAAAACCCAAGCCAAAATGTACTATTCGAGAACTGGAAAACAAATCAGAGAAGTGGGAAATATTTTTTCATTCTAGTTTCCTTAAGAATCAAAAGCAATATTTGTCAGTGAATAAAAATAACAGGCATCATAATGTTGAAAGTAATTCTCTGTGAACAGTATGTAAGCCATAAGCTGTCCATCACTTAACTAGCAATCTCATTGGACAGAAGTGTTAAAAGAGACACAATGACAAATTGGAATCAACAAAGTAGTAGCTTTGGTTCCTCCCAGAGGGCAACCACACCTAAGGCTCTGTACTGATTGGGCTACGATTAGCTAATCGACAACAGCATCATTCTTGTGGCTGAAGCAATTCAGAGTCTATTATATTTCATGCATAACTTCCGATGATAAAAAGTTCTCCGTGGAGCTGAAGAACTCCAAATATGACCGATAATTCCTTAAAGGAAAAACGAAAATACTATTTTTATTACGATTAAAATGTTAAATTATTTCCCATGTCAAATTTCAGTTCTCACACAGTACCCAGGAACAATTATTTCCACCACAATAAAACCTGCACTCGGAGTGGGGGTGTAGAGAGGGTCCAGTCCATCCCCGGTCCCTGCATTATCTGAGACATCTAGGTTTTCAGAAATTCTGAAAGATTTTTAAGCCTAGCAGTATGTGGTCTGGGTCCCCAGGCTTGTTTCTGACAATCATGTCCCAGAAAGATTCATTACATCCGTTACAACTAGTGTTTCCAGCAGGAAACAGACCATTTTCCATGTTTTATATCAAAACTTTTCTCTTTGGACTAGAGCCCGCCAACATGAACAAAGTGTTTTGGTTCTACAATAAGTGCCCCCTCTCACATTTTTATATCCGCAATTGTTTGCCTATATATATATTATTTATAGGGTAGCATCAACAGCAAGAGTATTAAAAGTAACAGGTCGTGAATTTATTGATGATATTACTGTTTGCGTGACATCATACGGATGTGCTGTGCATGACACAGATGAAGGGTGTAATCTTCACGCCTGATTTACACCCGTTGCAGAACGGACGCGGCAGTGTCCGCTTCCTTTCACCGCCCAGGCCCATGGATTAGAGGTTTTATAACGGCCCCTCCAGGCCGGACAGCAGCTGGTATGAAAGCTCTAGTCCACTGGCATGGCCCCTGAAAAGCGTCCGCTCCACTCCTGGTGCAAATCAAGGGGGTTATATTTAGTGTAAGTGAATTAAACAATAACGTCTGTAATAATAATAATAATAATAATAATAATAATAATAATAATACTATTTAATGATTTGCCTCTTGGCTTCTCCACTTTCTAGGGATGTGAAATTTCTGTCTGCCACAAAATGTGCTTCATTTAGCCAACATAACATCTGGTATCCCAACTCAATTTAGAGCTCAAAACGTTGGTAGGTGTTGTTGGCTTCAAATACCGTCTGGACAACTACTTTGTCAATCCCCACATCTGAGAATAAAATATGGTATACATGTTTGTTTTTCTATTGATTTCAGCCCAGGAACAAGTGACTAGATCTGTACACACATGCATGGTTCACTTGCGTACTGGATTTTGGAACTGTCTGAGGTAAGATTAGTCACAGAGAACAAGAGATACTTAGCCAAATCACATCTGAAATGTTCACCATCAATGTTGTATCTCAGTTGATTTTTCTGAGCATATCTCCAGTTTATATGCTTTGTCTATTTTCCATAAGCCATAGCCATGGAAATTCTATGGTCTCTTTTCATTATAACAGAGCATATATAGGAATACAACTCTCAGACTAAATCACCATTCTCCTGGTTTTGGCAATGCTCCTGATCCAAGTCTGCAAAATATCAAACCTGGCCCCATCTAGCAACAATTGACCTGGGAGACCAGGGCTGCTTAACAGCCACATAGTCTTAAAAAGCATGTCCTAATAGTGTTCAAAATCCCATCAAAATCAAATAAATGTTTTAAAAAATGCACATCAAAAGGACACTTCATATTCTGGTGAAAGAATACAGCTCTAAAGTTGGAAAAACAGGCAGCAGCCTTTCCAGCCTTATTACATCTTGAAAAGAAGACAGTTGCAATGGTCCATCTAACTGAAAGCACTGCTACTTTCAGCTCTTAATATTCACTACAATGCCCTGCAAAAGTCTTATATTACATTTGATTTGGCCTTTCCCAAGTTGACGGCCTAGCATTTCTAGAAAAGATTTATTCAAACAACATGCATTTCATTTTGAAAAGTGAAACAAAATACACGTTCCATTATTTAGTCCATGCATTATTTAGTGACTTGACTCCCTGGGGCCAAAAATGACAGTTTCAATGCACTCAAATTCATCCCCTGAAATCACTTGCACTAAAGAATAATGGGAAATATATAGAACTTTGAAAAACGCAAATAGAAGCTAAGCTCTAGTCTGATTAACAGTGACTGGGTCTTATGACATGTGAACCCATGCTTAGGGTGGTAGAGTACATACCGTAACAGAAAATCACAACTCATACTGACACGCACAGTGGTTACACAAGCTACAGTATATAAAGCTGCTTTTCCACCACATGGTATCGACTAGACTCTACTCGACTCTACTCGCTTTTGGTACCAGGTACTTCGTTTTCCACTGCAGATAGTACCCTCGTCAGTGTAGCTGGTCATCATTAGCGACGCCGCATGAAACGCGTTGCTCTGACCAATCAGTGGTCTGCAGTGTTTTCACGTCTCCTTTTGGTATCGCCTCAGCTCACCTGGAACCTCGGCGGAGGTGATACCAAAAAATTACCAGGTACTATCCACAACTTTTGCCCGATGGAAAACCAAAAAAAGTCGAGTAGAGTCGAGGCAAGTTGAGCCGGTACCATGCAGTGGAAAAGCGGCTTTACAGTAGGCTCATGTTCTGTAGCAAATACCTGTACCTTTACACACACCTTCCCTTCACTCAGAGAATATCAATTTTTTTGGAATTTTGACTTTTACATTTAAATGTAAGCTATACTGTACATGTAACATAGGAATTAATATATATACTGTAAATGGCTGACCACAAAACTATTAAATGTAAGATTTCATACGCGTTCACATGCATTTTCAATGCTGCCCACCGAGTATTTTGAGGGTGAACGCAATCCATCAGTTGTCGTTCTCCCACAAGGGACAAAAAAAAAACTTGGCCAAGAGAGTTCCACCAACAAGATGCTAACAAGTTGTGAGGATGTGAGTGTTCTTTTGGAGGAGCATCAGAGGCCGGGGGATCAGGTAACGGCAGGCCCTTTGGTCAAGGAGACCTGATGCGTAAACCAGATGGCCAACTCCCTTTACTGTACGTCCCTCCTCCTTTCCTCCTTCCCTCCTTCCCGCTTATTCTCTCTCTAGTTGTTCTCTGTCAATCTCTCATCATTTTGTTTCCTCCTGTCTGATCAGCGCCATCTCTTTTAAAAGGACTAATAGCCTTCGCTTTTTTGGTGTCATGGGGGATAGCTTACATACTGTAAATAGAATCAAGCAAGGTTTTTTCCTTTTAAATGTCTTTGTGTGATTTTCAACAATGGCCAAATAAAGGTCTCTCTCTCTCTGTCTGTCTCTCTTTCTCTCTCTGTCTGTCTCTCTTTCTCTCTCTGTGTATCTCTCCATGTGTCTCGCTCTCTGTCTGTCTGTCTCTCACTCTCTCTCTCCCTTCCCGTCTTTCTCTCTCTGTCCTTCTGTCTCTCTCTCTCTCTCTGTCTCTCTCTCTTCCTCTCTCTGTCCCTCCCTCCCCCTCTCTCTCACTCTCTTTCTCTCTCACCGTGACGTCCCACAGTACTAGCCGTTCTCTGCTCATGCAGCGGTCAGCTGCTCCCCGCGGTGAGGCGGCTCTCTCTGGCAGCTGCTCTGAAAGCTAATCACAGGCGCGGAAAAGCGATACGCCGTCCCCTCTTCCTGTCAGCAGAGATGTCAAGGTGAACTTGGGACTCCTTAAATAACCACCCCCACGACCCCCGTGACCCACCCCATCGTGAAGATTAGAAGAAGCCTCTTGTTTACAAGGGCAATAGGGCCTTTTTAAACTGCATTTACATCTGCATGGGGGGGGGGGGTATTTTTTTTTTAAGCGACAGGATTAATGGGCTTTACTGCACTGGGTTAATTTAGGCACACTGCCCCCCCCCCCCCCACCACCTCCACCTCCACCACCTCCCACCCCAGGCCCTCGCCCTTTGATCCAGTCTAGGTGCTCGGTTGGTCTGTCATCAGAGGCCGCAGTGGGCATGCTCTGGATGGATGGCATGCCAGCTGCCCTACCCGCAGCTCTGCCACTTGAGACGCTCTGAGACGTACGTGCACCTTATGCAATAAAAAGGCACAGTATTTGGACTGGCCTGTTTTCCGTGGGGTGGTCAGTACATATTATTCATTATTCATTTTCCATTTTCCATGTTGGTGACCCACGAGCACAAATTAGAAGCACGTATTATTAGTACTAAATATGGTACCATTTTGTATTTTGAGTCATTCCATTTCGCGATGAAAAGCAGTGGTTCTGAAACATATGGTAATTCTGAGATTTATGGGACACCATGACAGAGCCATATAATAACACGCACTGAATTGATCAAACAGACCAACTTCAGACTTTTTTAGACTTCATGGCAGGAAAAGATCCAACTCGCACATGTTGATGCAAAGATGTGTTCACCAGTTCTCAAGGCTTTTTCCATCCTCCATAATGGTGGTCTCTGGGCCGGAGCATGTGTACCAGAGTTTAGCGCTTTTTACCGAGGACTGTTACAAAGACATTTTACAGAGTAACGGAAGGAAAACTGGGCAAAAACCAGGCCTGAACCCCCAAAAAGCAAGAAAGTGAGGTAAATTTTTTATTTTTTTTTAAATATTGCATTACCTAAAATCGACAATATATTTTGTATATTGTATATTTACACATTGTGTATTTTATATATTGTATATTGTTTTACTTTCTTTTTATCTTGATAATATAACTAAATATATTGCATATTTATATTAAACATACTGCGGTAAATTCCATTTCTATTCAGAGACTTAGTCTCTGTCATTGGGTTGGGTCTCCCTGCTATTCTCCCGGCAGACTCCCTCTATCCCACAGACAAAATAGGAAGCAGAAGCATTCTAATGTAAACAGGGAGCGATGGACGGGAGTTCCTGAAGTCCCATCCTAAAACACACCCTGCCAAAATCACACTTCGCAAAAAGAAATAATGGATTTTTTTTTTAGAATGAGGTATTCTTTAAATGAACTAGGAAAGAGATGCTTAACATGCTTAATTCACTTTTTTTTTAAAAACTCTTAAATCTTAAAGGGCACCATAAAAACGTGTCCTTTTGAAAAGTACGGTCTTGGCACTCTGCGCTGTGTTTATATTGCAGCGGCAGGCCACTGTACATACACCTTCAGGTATTTATATCTGCCACCTCCTCTTCCTGCTGGTAGTCAGTTCCATATGTACGGTGTATAAATACAGAGGCCTAAGAGGCTGCGCCCATAGCGAACAGGTGCCGTGCGGCCGGAGCACCGTGAGACGCTAACGTGCTAACGGGCTGCGTCACACAGGGAGGCGGGAGTCTTATGCAGGTGTGAACGTGTGTGGCTGTCCTGTAGATGGGTGGGGGGGAGGGGGAGGGGGGGGGGGGCGCTGTGCCATGTGAGCTCGGGGCAGGAGGTATGACGGCTATGCCAGGCTGCCAGACCCCCGTCACCGGCTCCTGTTACTCCAGCGGCTGGATGCGGCTTTTCGTCAGACCCCGTCCAGGTAAACTGTCAAATCCCACTTCCGCCCCCTCTCTGGGGGGGCAGGCTTTAAAGGCCTTTGCAGTCCGCCACAAGCCCCCCCTCCCAAGTGGCCCTGCTGTCTTTCCGCTCCCTGGATTTAATCTCTGTTTCAAAAAAGCGTGGCCGAGAATAAAGCTACGCTACGTGCTACGCCGAGAGGAGCCATCAGATCCTCTCGTCCTGAGCGCTACTCCAGGGCCCCGGAGCGAAGGGAAAAGCCATTAGACCGAACTTCTCTTAAAACACCGCAGCTTCTGGAAGTCGGCTAGAGCTACAGCCAGAGCCTTTTTTCTGGAGGATTTGATCAATGGTGCTTTTGGACCATCTCGCTGGTAATGACGTTTTCGCGGTGTTGGGATACACCGAGCGCTGCCAGGCCGGTCGTGAGTTCCCACGATGACAACACAATGAAAACGAACGGGCGTTAATGACACCCACTCGATAGGGTGGATAAGCACCCGCACGCACAAATAAATCAGGCTCTGACATACACAAGCTGTATCCGTCATGCCTAAATACACCCGGCCAAAACAATGCCCAAATTACAAATATATCTCCCTCGATATATTTAACCATAACGTAAACATCCTGCCATCCTCTTCATTCTTCCTGAAATAACAAAAGCCCTGGCAAGAGATGTTTATGTGCTTTTCCCTGAAAGCACCGTCAAAGACAGGCTTTCATTTTAATGGGTGCAGATTTGTACCCGGGTCATTTTTGGGGACTGTCATTCCAACGTATGAAATTTGATGCAGCCACTGATGTTATCTGTGAACTTTTCCCTTCAGCCTTTTTATTTTTCATTAGATTTACACTAAAATTTAATAAGGGCAAAGGCATGAGTGACACTGGCGGTCACCTAAGGCGCCATCCATTGACGGATACAGCAACACTGACGTGAACCGGCCGCTGCGTAGCTTAGCTATGTTTTGACACATTATGTGAAAGATGAACAAGCTATTAATTACCTGCCGAGATCAAATATCAAGTGGAGCAGGAGAGCTGTCACACACGTGTTTCACGCTAAGGAAAACAGAAGTATAAGATCGCCAACCTGAGCTTTCTGAAATACAAGCTTTGTATTACGCCGTTAATTTAACATCAACAGCACAGACTGAACATAATCCGAGGTTTTCTGGAAAAGCCATTAAAAAGTTAAACTCCAGGGAAATTTTGATTGCGTAAAAATGGCACACATTGGCGCTTACCAGCGTGATTTGTAAACATAGTACGTCCAACCGAACACGTTCACTGGGTTTACTTTCGTGTGGAATCAGGGCAGGTGGCATTTAAGCTTTTCAGCATTCCACCAGCCCACCAGGATGAAAGTGTTATGAAGCCGTAATGTTTCCGAGCACGGACTGTAAACACATGACAGCCAACATGAGGTAACCGGTGTGTGACTCACCACTAGTATAACTCATCCCACCCTGTTTAGACGTTTACAGAGCCATGCATACCCCAGCACGTAGCCAAACATACTGTCATTTTGGGTATGTTTTGAACACTGTATTGCCAGATAAAGACAACTGCAATAATGACTGAAATGAAAAATGTTGTTTGCAATATGTACAGTTTTGCACAAAACAAAAAAACCCTTATGAGACATGTTAAAATTAAAGTAACCAAAATCCAATTGAGATATATTCTAGATATATATATATATATATGTAATCTTAATAAACGTATTCAATATTATAGAAATAAATAAATACTTTTTTGCATATTTGGTTTAATTGAAATCCAAATATATCAGTGGCTTGGCTTAAATCAGTGTGTCATTTTGGGGAATAAAATTAACTTGTGTTGACGATGTATGAAAATGAACCCTTTACCACTGCCTGGTTGAAAAAAAAATCTCCCATAGGTACAATGCACGGCTGAAATAAAGTAAGCAGGAGCTGACGTGTTTAAGATACATCGCTCCGCACCTCCGCGGCGAGTCGTACCAAAAGGCAGTCTCTCAGCCGCGAATCGCCAACACGTCAGCCCTGGAATCGAAGCCCTGTCCTTGAAGTGAAATGCACGCGCACACAGAGAGGATGAACCGCCGCAGCCACGCCACTCCGGCACTCGCGGCATTTAGCCCCGCCTCCCCGGAACACGAGGGCAGCAGACAGCACGGCGTTTCAAAGGGAGCTTTGCGCCGGGCAGAGGGGCTTGTGTGTCAGAAAATAACGAGCAGGTAGGCCATTAATCAAGAGGCCCCCCCAGAGCGCTAGTCCAAAATACATCAGTGTTGTTCAGGCCTGGGGGGGGGGGGGGAGAGGGGATGGAGGAGGGGGAAGAGGGGATGGGGGAGGGGGGGATGATTTAAAAAACGACCTGAAAGGCGGGACAGGGTTGGAACTTTGTCGGATTCGCCGCCGGTGATCGAACTAAAATCCAGGCGGTCGCCCGCGTGCGTATCCGCATTAGTGTTCTTCAGTGACATCAAACAATGCCTTCAGGTTTCTGTTTCTGCGGTCCGGCCCCAGGGGGGGCACCAGGGGCCAGCGGGGTGGGGGGGAAGAGCGAGCTATGCCCTGCCTGGCACTGAAAATAAGTGGAGGAATGAGAGCCATTCGAACACTGTGTGCTGGGGGCCGACTGACAGGGGGCAGGTGGGCCGGGGAGTGCATGCAGCGTTTGGCTCCGCCCACCTCTGGGCGCCAGCCAATGAGACCGCTGCCCAGGCCACACTGTACCAGGAGCCTGCCTGCCATTGTTCAGTCCCATTTATAGTAAGGGGCATGATGAATAGACGGCCGCAGACAGGTGGCAAAATTGCTTAAAGGAGCGTTCTTAGGGTTTACTCCTGGGGCCAGAGAAAAGATACATAACTACATTACCCAGTAAGCTTTGGGGTGGATTTGCGCAGGCTGTAATTTAAAGGTGGGCCGAGGGTTTCTGTCTGACATAAAAAGAAAACTTACTACTTGACCTTGCAGCTGTGATGCACCATACAGTCTATAAACCAGGGATAATTAATCACAGCTTTAATCATTCCTTTTAAGACTCATTGTAAAAAGTAAGGAATTGAAAATGTACCATATAGAGATTGATGTCGGTACATCACAATGAGTAAACAAGGCTTTCAATGTATATTTGTAAATGCTTATTCCAACCCAGAATTTGGTTAAAAACAATAATCAAAAAATCAAAAACTAGTTTTCTGTAATTGTTTATTTGGCACTAAGAAAAGAACAATTTGCATTTTGTGTGTTTATTATCATAATCCCATGTATGTTTGTTCTACCTTTCTCTCTAAAATACCAACATGCAAGTCAGGCATCCTATTGGCAGCTAGTTTTTATTGTGAAAAATTATTTATTGTTCTGATCGAATAATTTTTTTTTAACTGTTTTTATTATTTTAATTTCATCCACACTTATTGCAGTTTCTTCTGTCTCTCTTGGGACTGTACTATTGGGTCCCTTCAGTCCCTGATCTTTGCACTTGTGCTTGCAATGTAAGTTACTCTGGATAAAAAATGTAAAAATGCTCTTTCTTCCTACAATCGCTCTCCAATGCTTACTGCATTGTTTGGTCAGTTTTCCTTAATTATATCACTGTATTATCCAAGATAGAATCCGTTTATCTTAGAAGATCGTATCCAGTTGCTTGTTCTTATATCTGCGTATATCACACGTAGCTCATAGTTCAGTCTCTCGCAGTTAGTGCTCTGTGTGACAATTCCAGTTGTCCCAGTGAAGGAGATTGCACGGACTGATTAGATTATACCCCCCTACCAAAAAAAGGGGGTGGGGGGGTTGGTGGGCGTTACGGGACCACCGCCACCAAAAGTAAATACCAACAGATTCTAAAGAAGAAGCAAGTTTAAAGAAGTCGGAGGAGTGTGACAAGAAACTTTCACTGTTTTGTCCCGGGGGGCCGTAAAAAAAAACCCAAATGCCATCTGGGACGCTGATTGTGAAAAGCTCCCACACCTCAGAACAATGACAGGCCCTCAAAGGGTCCCCCGAGTCCCCCCTTAATTGGTTTTGCGTGGATGTCTGAAGACACTTACCGGCCAGTTAACACCCAGCCTCCTACTGACGTGCTGAATTAGCACTGGGGTGCGCACGCTGCAGCCCCTCTGCTTCTCACACGGCCATTTCGCTTTACCAAACACACAGTCTCTCTCTCTCTAACAGATATATACACACACACACACACAGGCACATACACACTCACACACACTCACTCACTCACACGCAGACACACACACACACGCGCACACATACACACGATACACACACTCCCTCAGACATATATACACACATGCTTGTTCGCTTACTCGCTCACTCACTCACACACACTCACACGCATACACACACACATACACACATGTTCACTCGCTTATTCATTCACTCGCTCTCTTTCTCTCTCTCTCTCTGTCTATCTCTCTCTCTCTCACACACACACACATACACACACACACACACATGTTCACTCGCTTATTCACTCACTCGCTCTCTTTCTCTCTCTCTCTCTCTGTCTATCTCTCTCTCTCTCACACACACACACACACACACACAAAAGGCAACACTTCCGCTTTGCCTAATTACTTAATGGCCGACACCTGGGGGATGGAGCTGGGAAACAGGTGTGTGTGGTAGCCGCAGGGCAGACAGGACCAATTAGGGTGGAAGTAGTTCACTGCCAGATCCAATGTGTCGCGTGAACGGGGCGGTTCCCTTCGCCCACAGTAAAACAGCGAATGCAGCTGATCCATACTGCGATCGCTCTGCATGAGCCCCATAAAGTTTGTTCTCTTTTAAAAACGGTTTGCACATGTTTGTGGAAATTTAATTGAAAATCAGTATCACTAATGACGTAACCTCCTGTGACCAGTTTGCAATGCATGTGTTCATCTTTACGGTACATTGCGGTTATAATGCATTATTTGGCACTTATTAAGGTATTGTGATGCATTATCTCTAATTAAGGTGTAATGAATGCTAAATAAGACCCACTTCAGGTAAAGTTACTTAATTACTTAAATTAAGTAATTGTAATTGACTTAAAAATATG